>NC_091173.1:33868746-34028746 GCF_040958095.1 Procambarus clarkii
CTAGGAAGCACCATGTGGTTTCACTCGTTAATAGAGGCGAGCTCGTCAATAGAGACAAATTTGCTGGGAGTGGCTTGCTCGTTACTGGAAAAACTCGTTAATAGAGACACTCGTTAATAGAGGTTCCACTGTATATATATATTGTGACGGGAAAGTGTTGGAGTGTTGATGTTCGGCAGTCCTCCAATGGCAGGTGTCAAAGCCTGGTCACACTTTAAATAAAAATATAGACTGCTTGCCTGTTGTCTGTGATAAGTTAGAGGGAGGAACACGTAAAACACAAAATATGAACAATGAAACTTTAATATATTTACTTTAACCACTGCACTGCGCAAAGCGCCTTTAGGCGCTCAGAGAGTTGTGCTTTTTGTTTTTTAATTTGACTATATTTTAATGTTTTTTAATGTTTTCATTACAATTTGTGTTTTGAAATGGAAATAGTTGACTTTGCAAACATTTTGACATTAAATTTACCTGAACATTTGTAAAAATAACAAAAATATGTCCTTGACAATTGCACCAAGACGTTTTTACCGAAAATAGGTGAGCAGTGCAAGGGTTAAACATAAATGAAAATAAAGACAAATCTCGGGAAGTTAAATTACAGTTAAATAATAAAGAAAATGTAAAGACAATGTGAAACACAAAATTACAATGTTAAAATGGTGCTGAGAATATCAGCTATGGCTGAAACCTCCCTTCGTATACGAGCTAATGAGCGAGTATACCAGAGAGAGATGTCAACCGTAAGAGCACAAGGAATATTCTGAAGTGGTCAGGCTCAGACGTCGATTCATGTAGAGGGCGCTGAGGTGCTGTGTGCAGGTGTGCGGTTGGCGAGTCACCAATCAGAGGCAGGCAAGCTGGTGAAGGGTAGTTAGCTGGTTTGATGACGAGCCGGCGCGTGGAGGATGTGTGGAGTTGGGGGATCTTGGATATGTTTTGCCTCCTGGTCAAAACGTTTTGTGCTACTGGTGACGTATCTTGAATGTAGCATCTTATACTTGTGTTTTTGGCATAACTTAAAGTAGGGAAGAGCAGGCTCAATCTCTCTTGAAAGAGATTATCATCACAACTCTCCCCCGAAGCCTGCGGTTCTGGTGAAGTTACGTCTTTAGGAGGTAGAGTGGTAGGTGGAGCAGCCTCTACCTCATAGACTCTGGAGAGGGCGTCTGCTATGATGTGGTCAGACCCCTTGATGTAGATGTCTCCAGGTTGAAAGTCTGCAGATATCAAGCCCATCGTCGAAAGCCGTCGATTGTTGAATTGGGCTTGCTGCAGGAAGTGTAGGGGGTTGTGGTCCGAGTAGATGGTGGTAGACCGAGCACTTTTCAGGGACGATTTGAAGTGCTGCAAGTTCAGGACGATGAGTAGCTCCCTGTAGATTGTGCTGTAGTTCCTTGTAGCTGTAGTCGCTAACAGGTAGATTCTTCTCGCCTCGTTGTTGCATTAGGTCACCCCCGATGCCGGTACCACTGGTGTCGACATGGAGGATGAAAGGCTTCGTGATATCTGGTGAGGTGAGAATAGGATTAGAACATGGCAAAGGAGCACTATTATAGTCCTGTAAATTGGGATGAAGATCAGGTAGGATTTCCGATTTGGAAAGCACCAATTCAGTGTTAATGCTTTCGGGAGAAGCAGGGAAGGTTTCACTGTGGAGGTATGGACCTTTAGATGTAGACACAGATATCAGCACAGTAGGGGGAATACCTTGATACTGCTTCAGGAGGTTGACGTGGCACAACTGGGTCCTCCGCCGCCTATCTGGAGTCTCAAGAACGTAGTTGTTGTTGTTCCTGCACTCCTTGATACGGTAGGGTCCTGAAAACTGGATTTTCTATGGAGAACCTGGGATAGGAAGGTGTGCCAATATGAAGTCTCCTGGTTTAAATTTCCTTAATTTGCTGCTCTGGTCAAAATGAGTCTTCATCCTCTCCTGGGCTTTCAATAGGTTGTCATTAGCAAATTTACGTACTCTCTCTAGAATGTGTTTCAAGTTTTGAAGAAACTGAGGCACATTCTGATGGTCACTGAAGGTGGCATTACGTAGAGAGTCCTTGAAAGCTTTGAGAGGAGTACGGCACTCACGTCCGTAGAGCATCTCATAAGGAGATACTCCTAGTGACTCATTGGGGAGACTTCGAAAAATGCACATTATGAGATCAAGTTGTTTATCCCAGTCCTTCAAAGTCTCATTGCAGAATTTCTTTAGGAGTGCTTTAATAGTCTGATGACTACGTTCAAGAGAACCCTGTGAAGCAGGATGATAGGGGCTGGACAGTACCTGTGTGATGTTGAACTCCTCCAGAGTCATCTTGAAGAGATCACTGGTGAAGTTGGTGCCACAGTCACTTTGAACCTCTCTTGGAAATCCATACTGGGTGAAGATCTTCAATAGGTGTTTCACCACTCTAGCAGCCGTAATGTTCTTTACTGGAACTGCTATGGGAAACCTGGTGGTAGGACACATGATAATTATTATATATGCGTTGCCAGAACTGGTCCGGGGTAAAGGACCAACACAGTCTATGATGAGTCTGTGGAAAGGTTCCGCAGGCACCTGGATGGGTTTCAGTGGAGCCTGGGGAATAGAGATGTTAGGTTTACCTGCCAGCTGACATATATGACACTCTCGTACGTATTTCTTTACGTCTTTTACCATACCTGGCCAGTAGTAGTCTTGTCTGATTCCGTGGTAGGTTTTGTTGAAGCCATAGTGAGAAAGAGCTCCGTGGGCCAGGTGTAGAATACCGGGCCGTATGCTGGTGGGAATCACTAGTTGTTCGACATTGGCCCAATCGTCATCCTCCTTCAGTTTGCTGGGTCTGTATCTGCGGTAGAGCAATTCATTCTCTAGGAAGAACCCAGGGATACTGTCAGGTTGAGTCTCAGCCTGGAAGAATATTGGTGTTAATGCTTGATCTTCCCTCTGTAACTTACGGAACTCCAACTTGGTAAGATTGAGAGGTAGATTCTGAGGGTCTCGAGGGACAGCGGTAGCAGTAGAGTCAGCTGGTTGCGGTCGTGCAGCTTGTGCACGGGTGGTCACCAAAACCGGAGGAGAAACTTTATCACTGTCTTGAACCTCTGCTGGAACATATTCAAAGATGGAATTATCCATTACAGAAGTACACACCTGGGGTTTGTCCCTGATGATCAGGTTGGGCGGTTGCAGATATTCTGCCAAGTCGTTGCCAAGGAGAAGTTGCACTCCAGGCATGGGAAAAGGCTTTTCCCTGATGGCGACTTGGACTTCACCAGTCACGAAGGGACAATCCAGGTGGACTCTGGCGAGTGGATATGGAGTGGGAGCAGTGAGGTCAGTGATAAGAACGGTTTCCCCGGTGTAGGCGACGTTAGACACAGCCGATTTTAACATAATGGACTGAAGAGCCGCTGTGTCCAAGATCTTCAATTTGAAACTTCCCTCTGAATCTGCACCATTGGTAGAGATAGTTCCAGGATACAGGTGTTTACTGAAGAGAGAAAGATCATTAACATGAACACCAACATTCATTACAGGCTTACCGGACTTGGGAGAAGTCTGTTTGGGTTTAGTAGATTCATTGCTCTTGTATTGACCCTTCACACATCTGTCTATGGTATGTCCATAAAGTTTGCAATACTTATCTTGAGGTTATCTTGAGTTGATTTTGGGGCTTTAGTGTCCCCGCGGCCCGGTCCTTGACCAGGCCTCCACCCCCAGGAAGCAGCCCGTGACAGCTGACTAACACCCAGGTACCTATTTACTGCTAGGTAACAGGGGCATTCAGGGTGAAAGAAACTTTGCCCATTTGTTTCTGCCTCGTGCGGGAATCGAACCCGCGCCACAGAATTACGAGTCCTGCGCGCTATCCACCAGGCTACGAGGCCCCTACTTACAATACAATTGTGAGCTCGCTTCATTAGTACTCACTTTATCGTTGTACCAAGACTTCTTACTGGGAGGTGGTGATGGTGTCAGCCGGTGGATGAGGCTGTAGGTGTCAGCCGACTTCGCACATTTGATGTAGTTGGTTTCTTCTTTATGTGCTAGATATAAACGGACGGAAGGGGGGAACACATCTCAAGAATTCCTCAACTAGCATGAGGTTGATGAGTTCTGCAAATGTAGAGACATGTGCTGCTTCCAGCCATTTCATAAAATATCTTTTCTTTGTATTGGCAAATTCTAGAAAGGTGGTGGTACTTGCCTTAAGATGATCACGGAATTTTCGTCGGTAGCTTTCGGTGGAGAGAAGGTAACAACACTGCTTGCTTCAGGGTCTGGTAGTCATTCTCAGACGCTAAGGTACTGAGAGTAACTGCAGCTCTACCTGTAAGATGCACTCTGAGAAGGGTAGACCATTGGTCAACAGGCCAACTAAGTTGATTAGCTAGGGTCTCAAAGGTGGTAAAAAAGACATCGATCTCTGTCTCAATGAATGGTGGCATTAACTTATTTGCATGGGAGATATTGAAACTTACTGGAAGACTAGCGGTAGCTTGCTGGCGTTGAGTGAGGTGTGTAGTCTCCAACGCAAGTTCTTGTTGACGATATTCTATAGCTGTAGCCGCTTGCTGTTTGTCATGCTCGCGTTGCATCTCCAGGTGACGATGTTTTGCTTCAATCTGTACTCGCTCACGCTCACGGAGTATTGCAGTCTCACGTTCCTTGAGGGCCATCTCTCGTTCTTGTTCTTCTTTCCTCAAGGCGGCCTCTCGTTCTTTTATTTGTAGAGCTTCTTTTGCCAGGGCCGCCTCTCTTTCTTTTAGGGCCGCCTCTCTTTCTTGCTCTTCTTTCCTCAAGGCGGCCTCTCTTTCTTGTTCTTGTTTCCTCACGGCGGCCTCTCGTTCTTTCAGTTGTAGGGCTTCTTTTTGTTGTTCGAGGGCTTCTCTTTGTTGTTCTCGCTCGATCTTGGCAAGTTCTAGTTTGAGTTTCATAGTTGCCAAATCAGGTTTATCTGCAATAGAGTAAGTTTCGTGAGTGTCAGAGTCAATTTTCCTTTCATCTAAGAGGTAATCCATGATTAGGTTATGTATTTCATTTTTGTTGGCTCCATGGGGAACATCTAGTTGATACTCGTGTGCAAGAGTTTGTAATTCAGTCCTCTTGGCACGACATAATGTCCCTATTTCACCAGCTGGATCGTTACGGAAAGCTTGGAGACGAAACATGGTGAAAGATGGCAAATAAATGTACACGAATATAGTTGTGATATGGTAAATGTCAGAAACAGGATAACGTGGCAACTGGTAACTATCCTGTGGAATTTTAATCTTTAACAATTAAAGTTAATTGTAGGATGGTAAATGATTAGTCAAAGTCGCAGGAAATCTTGTACCCGGTACTCAATGTAAGAGAATAAGGGCAAGAAAATCCTACTAAATAAGTGAAACTGAGTTTCTAAAAACAAATGAAACATTTAATTGCTCCAAAAGTAAATTAGGTAGTCCAAGAATGTAGGCATACCTTGCCGAGTCTCTATAGGACATAAGCAAGGGTTTCCCACTAAATGAATATGATACTTACAGAATCAGCGAACTTTGTGCTCTGTAAAAAGAAAGCTAATTCCCTACCTAAGTAAATATCATCATCTCTGACCGACGTGTAGAGGTGCGAGTGTCAACTGGTGACGAGAACTGCTGCTGAGGTCCCAACTCAGCAACAAAGTCCGTGCTAGAGAAACTATGGCCCTCTTTTCCTCCTTCGGTCGGATTGCAGAAGATAGGGTGCTTTGACCCAGAGACAAAATAAAGTACCAGGGTACTAAAATGATGATCTGCCCAAAATATGAGAAATATCCTAGGGACAAAAGTTGGTAAACACGAGTAATAACACGGAGGGAGAGATGACCAATTAAGAGAATGACTGAGGCCTCCAGTCACCACGTAATCCAAAGTTATCTCACACTCACCATATGCTACTCTCGGAATGCACAATACACATAGCACCATATAAATATAAAAATTAATGATAATATTGAAAGGCTACTTTAGCAAAGTGAAGTACGCTTACCACAAATTGACGTTCTGGTACTAGTACCTGAGTGAAGCTCCTAGGACAGGCCCCCATTAAAATGTGACGGGAAAGTGTTGGAGTGTTGATGTTCGGCAGTCCTCCAATGGTTGGTGTCAAAGCCTGGTCACACTTTAAACAAAAATATAGACTGCTTGCCTGTTGTCTGTGATAAGTTAGAGGGAGGAACACGTAAAACACAAAATATGAACAATGAAACTTTAATAAATCTACTTTAAACATAAATGAAAATAAAGACAAATCTCGGGAAGTTAAATTACAGTTAAATAATAAAGAAAATGTAAAGACAATGTGAAACACAAAATTACAGTGTTAAAATGGTGCTGAGAATATCGGCTATGGCTGAAACCTCCCTTCGTATACGAGCTAATGAGCGAGTATACCAGAGAGAGATGTCAACCGTAAGAGCACAAGGAATATTCTGAAGTGGATTGCTGGTCAGGCTCAGACATCGATTCGTGTAGAGGGCGCTGAGGTGCTGTGTGCAGGTGCACGGCTGGCGAGTCACCAATCAGAGACAGGCAAGCTGGTGAAGGGTAGTTAGCTGGTTTGATGATGAGCCGGCGCGTGGAGGGTGTGTGGAGTGGGGGGATCTTGGATACGTTTTGCCTCCTGGTCAAAACGTTTTGTGCTACTGGTGACGTATCTTGAATGTAGCATCTTATACTTGTGTTTTTGGCGTAACTTAAAGTAGGGAAGAGCAGGCTCAATCTCTCTTGAAAGAGATTATCGTCACAATATATATATATATATATATATATATATATATATATATATATATATATATATATATATATATATATATATATAAATATATATATATATATATATATATATATATATATATATATATATATATATATATATATATATGGTAAAGCGTTGGTGTTCGGCTGTTTCAAAAGCTGGGGGCAGGGCCTCGTCACATCACAAAAAAAAGAGAAAAGTTTGTCCTTTCGTCTGTGGTAAGGTAATGGGAAGACACACAAAACACAAGTATATAAACAATGAAATTTTAATTACTGTAGAAAACAAGACATGAATAAAGGCAATCTCATAAAATGTAGGACAAGTCAACAAACAAAATAATATGAATAATCACTGGCAAATGAAAAGTTACGCTAAGACAAGTAAGTTACAGTGATAGCAAAATAAAATAATATGGGTGCTGGAATACTGGCTTCAAGCTGCCACCTCCCTTAGTTCACGAAAGCCAAGGCTTAGTCTACCAGCGAGAGATGTCAACTTCATGGAGCACAAAGATATTCTGACGAGTCTGGCGCGCTGCAGCCCAGACGTCGACTTGTGGTGGTGGCGGAGTGCAGGTCCGACGAGACACCAGCCAATCAGCAACAGGCAGGCAGAGGATGAGCAGTTTGCTGGTTACAGCGGGCTGTGGCCAGGTGTTGGGGTGTGCAGGTACGATTTGCTTCCTGGGCAAACCTTTTTTGCCAATACTGGTGGACGTATCTTCTATATAGTATCTTGTATGTACGACGTAATGATGTAGGGAAGAGCAGGCTCAATCTCTCTTGAAAGAGATTATCGTCACAACTCTCCCCCGAAGCCTGCGGTTCTGGAAGAAGTTACGTCTTCATGTGGTGGAGTGATAGTTGGAGTTGCTTCTACTTCATAGACTCTGGAGAGGGCGTCGGCTATGATGTTGTCAGAACCCTTGATATAGCGGATCTCCAGGTTGAAATCTTGCAGATATAAAGCCCATCGTAGAAGACGCTGGTTATGGAATTGGGCTTGATGTAAGAAGCGGAGAGGATTGTGGTCTGAGAAGATGGTGGTAGACCTGGCACCTTGTAGGTATGGAGCAAAGTGCTGGAGATTCAGGACGATGGAGAGTAGCTCCTTTTCAATAGTGCTGTAGTTCCTCTGGTGGGGTTTCAACTTGTAGCTGTAGTAGCTGACAGGTAGAACCTCCTCGCCTCGTTGCTGCATCAGGACACCACCGATGCCGGTACCACTGACGTCGACATGAAGGACGAAAGGCTTGGTGATATCTGGCGAGGCGAGAATGGGATTAGAACAGAGGAGGAATTTGAATTGTTCGAAAGCAACGGTTTGCTGCATGGTCCAATTATACCGTTACTTGGGACTGGTTAAAGTGATTAATGGTGTGGCGACTGTACTAAAATTTCTCACAAACCTACGGTAGTAGGAGGCAAGACCAAGGAAGCGCAGGAGCTGCTTCCTGGTGGTAGGCTGTGGATAATGCTGGATGGCTTGAGTGTGTGTGTCTAACGGAGCTAGGCTGCCACTCCCAATTACATGATCCAGATAACGCACTTTACCTTTGGCGAAGGTGGACTTGCCCAGGTTGATGGTGAGGCCGGCTGTCAGGAGCTTGGCAAACAGTCGTTGCAGCTGGAGCAGATGTTCGCTCCAGGTGTTGAATGCTACGACGATATCATCCAAATAGGCATAGGTGTTATCCAAGCCCTGGATGACGCGGTTGACAGCTCTCTGAAAGGTGGCCGGAGCATTACATAGTCCAAAAGGAAGGCGTTCATATCTGAAAAGTCCAAAGGGAGTGATAAAGGCAGATATTTCTTTGGCTCGCTCTGTTAGACACACTTGGTAATACCCCTTAAGCAAGTCCACTTGGGACAAGTACTGGGCATTACCAATGGCGTCAAGAATGTCATCTATCCTTGGCAAGGGGTATGCATCCTTGACAGTCACATTATTTAATTTACGGTAATCCGTACACAGTCTCACCTTACCTTGGGGTTTTGGCACCAAGATACAGGGTGAGGCCCAGGGGGACTCACAAGGTGTAGCCAGTCCATGATCCAAGAGGTACTGCACCTCAGCACGCATGACTTCCTTCTTGCTAGGGCTGATTCGGTAGAAGGGTTGACGAATCGACCAGGTGTCAGGGAGCAGTTGGATGTCGTGCTGGGTAACATTACACTCTTGGGGATGATCTCGGAACAACTCTTGATGTTCTTTGAAGATCTTGACAAGAGGTGCACTATGATTGTCCTGAAAATAATTGGGAAGATCAGTTAGGATTTCCGAATTAGAAAGCGCTGACTCCTTGTCAGTGCTTTCGGGAGGAGAAGCAGGGAAGGTCTCACTGTGGATGTATGGCTCTTTAAAGGAAGAGTAATTAATCATGACAGTGGGAGGAGTACCGTTATATAGCTTCAGGAGGTTGACGTGGCACAACTGGGTCTTCCGCCGCCTATCTGGAGTCTCTAGAACATAGTTATGGTTGTTTCTGCACTCCTTGATGCGGTAGGGTCCTGAAAACCTGTTTTGTAAAGGAGAACCTGGGATAGGGAAATAAGCAAGTACGAAGTCTCCCGGTTTAAATTTCCTTACTTTGCTGGTCTGGTCGTAATGAGTCTTCATCCTCTCCTGTGCTTTCAATAGATTATCTTGGGCAAAACTGTGGACCCTCTCTAGAATGTGTTGTAGGTTTTGAAGAAACTGGGGCACATTCTGATGCTCACTGAAGGTGGCATCACGTAGAGAGTCTTTGAAAGCCTTGAGAGGAGTACGGCACTTACGTCCGTAGAGCATCTCATAAGGAGATACTCCTAGGGACTCATTGGGAAGACTTCTATAGATACACATTATTAGGTCGATTTGCTTATCCCAATCCTTAGAGGTTTCAGTACAAAACCTCTTCAGGAGTGCTTTAATAGTCTGATGACTATGCTCAAGAGAACCCTGTGAAGCAGGATGATAGGGGCTGGACAATACCTGTTTGATGTTGAACTCTTCCAGTGTCGTCTTGAAGAGATCACTGGTGAAGTTGGTGCCACAGTCGCTCTGAACCTCCCTTGGAAATCCATACTGGGTGAAGATCTTCAATAAGTGTTTCACAACCGTAGCAGCCGTAATGTTCTTTACTGGAACTGCTATGGGGAATCTGGTGGTAGGACACAGGATGGTTAAGATATAGGCGTTACCTGAACTGGTCCGAGGTAAAGGACCAACACAGTCTATAATAAGTCTGTGGAAGGGTTCCGCAGGCACCTGTATGGGAGTCAATGGTGCTCTGGGAATAGAGATGTTCGGTTTACCTGCCATCTGACATGAATGACACTGTTTGACGTACTGTTTGACGCTATTTACCATACCTGGCCAGTAGTAGTCTTGACGGATTCCATGGTAGGTCTTGTTAAATCCGTAGTGGGAGAGTGCTCCATGTGCCAGGTGTAGAATAGTGGGCCGCAGGCTGGCAGGAATCACTAGTTGTTCGACGTTGGCCCAATCGTCGTCCTCCTTCAGTTTACTGGGTCTATATCTTCGGTAGAGCAACTCGTTCTCTAGGAAGAACCCAGGAATACTGTCAGGTTGAGTCTCAGCCTGGAAAAATAATGGTGTCAAGGTAAGATCTTCCCTCTGTAACTTACGGAACTCCAACTTGGTCAGATTCGGGGGTAGTTTCTGAGGGTCTTGAGGGACAGCGGTAGCAGTAGAGTCAGCTGGCTGTGGTCATGCAGCTTGTGCACGGGTGGTCACTAAAACCTGAGGAGAAACTTCATCACTCTCTTGAACCTTTGCTGGAACATGCACAAAGATGGGATTATCCATTACAGAGGTACACACCTGGGGTTTGCCCATGACGATCAGGTTGGTCGGTTGCAGGTCTTCTGCCAAGTCGTTGCCCAGGAGAAGTTGCACTCCAGGCATGGGAAAAGGCTTTTCCCTGATAGCGACTTGGACTTCTCCGGTCACGAAGGGACAATCCAGGTGGACTCTGGCGAGAGGATAAGGAGTGGTAGCAGTGAGGTCAGTGATGAAGACAGTTTCTCCGGTGTAGGCGATATTGGGTACAGCCGACTTCAAAATAATCGATTGAAGAGCCGCTGTGTCCCTCAAGATCTTCAATTTGAAACATCCCTCCGGATTTGAGCCGTTGGTAGAGACAGTTCCAGTATACAGGTGTTTACTGAAAAGAGAAAGATCATTACCATGAACACCAACATTCATCACAGGCTTACCGGACTTAGGAGGAGTCTGCTTGGGTTTAGGTGATTCGGTGTTTCCTTTGTATTGAGACTTACCACATTTATCTATGGTATGTCCATAGAGTCTACAATACTTACAGTACAATTGCGAGCCAGCTTGATCGGTACTCACTTTCTCGTAACTGTACCACGACTTCTTACTGGAAGATGGTTCTGGTGTCAGCCGGTGGATGAGGCTGTAAGTGTCAGCCGACTTAGCACACTTTAGGTAGTCGGTTTCTTCTTTATCTGCTAAATATAGACGGACAGGAGGCGGCACACGCCTCAAGAATTCTTCAACTAGCATGAGGTTGACGAGTTCTGCAAAGGTAGAGACATGTGCTGCTTCCAGCCATTTCATAAAATATCTCCTTTTGGTATTAGCAAATTCGAGAAAGGTAGTGGTACTTGCCTTCAGGTGGTCACGGAATTTCCTTCGATAACTTTCGGTGGAGAGAAGGTAGGCGTCCAACACTGCTTGTTTCAGAGTCTGGTAGTCATTCTCAGACGCCAAAGTACTGAGTGTAACTGCAGCTCTACCTGTAAGATGTACTCTGAGAAGGATTGCCCATTGGTCAGCAGGCCAACTAAGTTGATTAGATTGGCGGTAGCTTGCTGGCGTTGAGCGAGGTGTGAAGTTTCCAACGCGAATTCTCGTTGACGACATTCCATAGCCAGAGTTGCTTGTTGTTTGTCATGTTCGTGTTGCATCTTAATTGGCGTTGTTTTGTTTCAAGCTGTATTCGTTCCCGCTCACGGAGTATTGCAATCTCACGTTCTTGTTCTTCCTTTCTTATGGCAGCTACTTCCCTTTGTTGCTCGAGGGCTTCTCTTTGCTGCTCGCGTTCGATCTTGGCCAGCTCTAGTTTGAGTTTCATCGTTGCCAAATCAGTTTTATCTGCAATAAAGTAAGTTTTGTGAGTTTCAGAGTCTATCTTACCTTCCTCTAAGAGATGATCCAGTAACAGGTTATGTATTTCATTTTTGTTTGCTTGGTAGGGAACTTCTAGTTGATACTCATGTGCAAGAGTTTGTAATTCAGTCCTCTTGGCACGACTTAAAGTCCCTATTTCACCTGCTGGATCTGCACGGAAAGCTTGGAGACGAAACATGGTGAAATTAGTAAATAAATGCACAACGAATATACTGTTGTGATATGTTGAATGTCAGAAACAGGACAACGTGGCAACTGGTACCTATCCTGTGGAATCTTTAACAATTAATGTTAATTTCAAGATGATAAATGATTAATAAATCAAGGTCGCAGGAAATCTTGTACCCGGTACTCATGTAAGAGGATAAGGGCAAGAAAATCCTACTAAACAAGCGAAACTGAGTTTCTAAAACAAATGAAACAGTTAATTGACTCAAAACTAAAATTAGTAGTCCAAGAATGTAGGCATACCTTGCCAAGTCTCTATAGGACATAAGCAAGTTTTTCCAACTGAAATTAATATGATGCTTACAGAATTAGCGAACTTTTGTGCTCTGAAAAAGAAGGCTAATTCCCTACCAATGTAAATATCATCATCTCTGACGTGTAGGGGTGCGAGGTGTCAACTGGTGACGAGAACTGCTGCTGAGGTCCCAATTCAGCAACTAAAGTTCGTGCGAGAGGAACTATGGCCCTCTTTATCCTCCTACTGTCAGATTGCAGAAGATTAGGTGCACTTGACCCGGGGACAGACCACAGTACCAGGGTACCAATATGATGATCTGCCGAAAATATGAGAAATATCCTAGGGACAAAAGATGGTAAACGAGTAATAACACGGAGGGAAAGATGACCAATTAAGAGAATGACTGAGGCCTACAGTCACCACGTAATCCAAAGTTGTCTCACCTTCACCATATGCTACTCTCGGAATGCACAATACACACAGCACCATATGAAAATAAAATTGAATATTAAAAATAGTGAAAAGCTACGTTACCAAAGCCAAATACGCTTACCCCACATTTACTACTTGGCACCAGTACCTGAGTGAAGCTCTGTGGACAGGCCCCCACGTAATGTGACGGTAAAGCGTTGGTGTTCGGCTGTTTCAAAAGCTGGGGGCAGGGCCTCGTCACATCACAAAAAAAAAGAGAAAAGTTTGTCCTTTCGTCTATGGTAAGGTAATGGGAAGACACACAAAACACAAGTATATAAACAATGAAATTTTAATTACTCTAGAAAACAAGACATGAATAAAGGCAATCTCATAAAATGTAGGACAAGTCAACAAACAAAATAACATGAATAATCACTGGCAAATGAAAAGTTACGCTAAGACAAGTAAGTTACAGTGATAGCAAAATAAAATAATATGGGTGCTGGAATACTGGCTTCAAGCTACCACCTCCCTTAGTACATGAAAGCCAAGGCTTAGTCTACCAGCGAGAGATGTCAACTTCATGGAGCACAAAGTTATTCTGACGAGTCTGGCGCGCTGCAGCCCAGACGTCGACTTGTGGTAGTGGCTGAGTGCAGGTGCGACGAGACACCAGCCAATCAGCAACAGGCAGGCAGAGGATGAGCAGTTTGGTGGTTACAGCGGGCTGTGGCCAGGTGTTGGGGTGTGCAGGTATGATTTGCTTCCTGGGCAAAACGTTTGGCGATACTGGTGGACGTATCCTCTATATAGTATCTTGTATGTACGACGTAATGATGTAGGGAAGAGCAGGCTCAATCTCTCTTGAAAGAGATTATCGTCACAATATATATATATATATATATATATATATATATATATATATATATATATATATATAACTGAAAACTCACACCCCAGAAGTGACTCGAACCCATACTCCCAGAAGCAACGCAACTGGTATGTACAAGACGCCTTAATCCACTTGACCATCACGACCGGACATAATGAGGTGATAGCCGAGGCTATATGAACCACCCCACCGCCGGCACTCGGATAGTTATCTTGGGCATAGCATTTTACCAAATCACCTCATTCTTTGGGGCACACGTGAGGAACACAAATGCGAACAAGCCTGAATGGTCCCCAGGACAATATGCAACTGAAAACTCACACCCCAGAAATGACTCGAACCCATACTCCCAGGAGCAACGCAACTGGTATGTACAAGACGCCTTAATCCACTTGACCATCACGACCGGACATAATGAGGTGATAGCCGAGGCTATTTGAACCACCCCAACGCCGGCACTCGGATAGTAATCTTGGGCATAGCATTTTACCAAATCACCTCATTCTTTGGGGCACACGTGAGGAACACAAATGCGAACAAGCCTGAATGGTCCCCAGGACAATATGCAACTGAAAACTCACACCCCAGAAGTGACTCGAACCCATACTCCCAGGAGCAACGCAACTGGTATGTACAAGACGCCTTAATCCACTTGAACATCACGACCGGACATTTCAGTTTTCAGTTGCATATTGTCCTGGGGACCATTCAGGCTTGTTCGCATTTGTGTTCCTCACGTGTGCCCCAAAGAATGAGGTGATTTGGTAAAATGCTATGCCCAAGATTACTATCCGAGTGCCGGCGGTGGGGTGGTTCAAATAGCCTCGGCTATCACCTCATTATGTCCGGTCGTGATGGTCAAGTGGATTAAGGCGTCTTGTACATACCAGTTGCGTTGCTCCTGGGAGTATGGGTTCGAGTCACTTCTGGGGTGTGAGTTTTCAGTTGCATATTGTCCTGGGGACCATTCAGGCTTGTTCGCATATATATATATATATATATATATATATATATATATATATATATATATATATATATATATATATATATATATATATATATATATATATATATGCAGAATAACCACATATGAAAAATAGAAAAATGTATTGTTAAAAGTAAGGATTTTGTTGAACGAAACGTGATCGAGTCTGCCCTGATCAAACATTGTAACAACAGCCTTAATGTGAGCCCCAGTATGTACAAGTTGGATCCCTATTTAAGCCTCAATATAGCATGTCAAAACAATATAGCAATCATTTAAACACGTATGGCACTTGGAGATATTAATAGGAGCTGCCTTGTATGGGCCAATAGGCCTTCTGCAATTACCTTCTTTCTTATAATTCCTTTCCTCCACTTATTTTTGGTGGTCAGGTGATCTGCCCAGGCGGATATAAAGGTCTGATCAGCAATCTTATCCTCATTCTACTTTGCTCTGATGAAGGCGAATTAGCCGAAAACGCGTTAAGCATTTTCTATTTTTCATATGTGGTTATTCTGCATACTTGGATCAGTGTTTTTGTGATCATTGTTGCATATATATATATATATGTGTGTGTGTGTGTGTAATATATACAAACCAACAAAATCATTAGAGAAAGGGGGTGTGAAGAATAAGGAGAGGGGGAACATGTTCCTGAAAATTGCATACACCAACATAGATGGAATGAGATCAAAGATACTGTAGTTAAGTCATGTAATACTGCTGCAGACACCAGACATTGTTGCACTCATGGAGACAAAACTTGAAGATGATATTTTAAATGAGGTCATATTCTCAAGTTTGGAGATGAGACAGAAAAATTAGGAAAGGTGGTATTGTTGCTGTGCTGGTGAAAGAACACCTAAAGGTAAATTAAATAATGATTGCAAATCCACAAGAAGTTGACATAATAGCACTAGAGATCTGCAATCAGGATGATAAACTTTCCTTAAAGAATTTGACAGAAACACTTGCTGATAGGACATGAAGTAAATGAGATGTATGTCAAGTTTTGTGAAATATATGATAAAATAAATAAAATAAAAATAAAATAAAATGTTTATTCAGGTAAGGTACATACAAGAGATTTTACATAAATTGATAGATTTATAGATAGAGCTAGTACATACAATGCCTAAAGCCACTATTACGCAAAGTGTTTCAGGCAGGAAAAATTTTAATGACTAATACTTAATACTAAATGAGTATAAAGAATGAAATGTGTTGAGAACAAATAAAAATAAAGATAAAAAGGGGGAAACATGGCTGAAAAAGCAGCACAAATACAAACAGGTCGACAAACAGCGTTGTTTAAGAAAACAGACATGGGTTGACAATAGAGGGGTAAGGTAGGTTACAGGGAATTTATTAGGTAATGCTTCGTTTTTATCTTAAACTGGTTGAGAGAGGTACAGTCTTTAATATGGTTGGGAAGGTCATTCCACATTCTGGGTCCCTTGATTTGTAGAGCATTTCTAGTTTGATTAAGTCGTACTCTTGGAATATCAAAACTGAATTTGTTTCTGGTGTGGTGCTCATGGGCTCTGTTACAACCTTCAATGAAGCTTTTGAGGTCAGGATTGGCATTACAGTACAGCGTTTTATATATGTATAATACACATGAGAGAATGTGCAGTGACTTAATATCTAACATATTCAGAGATTTGAGTAGGGGTACCGAGTGATGTCTAGGGCCAGAGTTGGATATTGTCCTAATGGCAGCTTTGTGTTGAGTAATTAGAGGACATAAATGATTTTGGGTAGTAGAACCCCAAGCACAAATACCATAGTTGAGATATGGATAGATGAGGGAGTAATAGAGAGTCACCAGGGCATGACGGGGTACATAATATCTGATCTTAGAAAGAATGCCAACAGTTTTTGAAACTTTTTTTTATATATTTTGATATATTTTTGATATTTTTTTATATATTTATCAAAGGTTGTGCCTTTGATAAAGGCACAACAAAATTTATACCAAAGGAGAGATGCAGAACTAGGAAAAGGGGTTTGTTCAACAGAAATTGCCAGAGGGCCAGACACCAAAATACACACAAATGGAATCAATATAGCAAGAGGCCAAACCCCCAAACATTTAAGTGATGCAGAGATGCGAGAAACAGCAGCAGCAGTAAGGAGAGGGGCAGAAAGACCATAAATAAAGTGTGAAAATAAACTCGAGTAAATTTTTTTAACTACTCTCGACAGTGAAGAAAAACAAATATTCAGACGATTTGTGTTAGAATCATTAATCTTACACTTTCTGTCATATTCAACAACACAAATATACATACACACACACACACATTCCTGTTGCTGTAGCAGGTGAAGAATTAGATGTCATTTGGGTTTTTCAGAGTTTCGGAGATATTTTCTATTTTGATAAATATATGAATAATGTTAATGTATATTGATAAATAAGCTTTCCTGTCTACTTAGGTAATGATTTCAGAGATCGTCCTTCCTTTCCTCCCTGGAATCTGGATGTAGCAGGTGCACAATTGTCAAAAGTGAAAAATTTGGTTTGTCTTCCGAATGCACCATATCGGTACATTTTTTAATAATCTTTTAAAAATAGTAAATGCCACTATTTTTGCAAAATCATTACAAGATCTATTATTCTAATAGGGGTTTGATAAAATACAGTAGAATGCCTACTGGTTTTACCTGTAATAGGGTTTGATACAGATGATTATGGATATATTGTAATGAAATGCTCTTATTGTTAAGAAGCACTTTTTTAGAGTATTTTGTAATGAGCAGCTCTGAAAATCAGTTGATTACAGATAATGCTACATAATACACTTAATGTGTATATATTTTACAACAAGTGAGGTATATAATGGTATTTATGAGTAAGATGTAATTGTGTCTGACCTTGATAAAATTAAGTACTGTGGTTTTTTAACACAAAACAGTTACTAGTATGCTATGAATGCTTACTAGGTAATGGATATGGTGGCTTTAAACCATTGTAAACAATTTGTTCACTTTCAAAACTTAGGTAATTACATATGACAGTGTCAGACCACTGAGGAAGAATTGAAATAGGAATTTCCTTAAGTACTTCCATATTTCAATAATACATCTTCAGAAGGAATCATTCCTCCCGAAGATGTATTCCTTCTGAAGATGTATTATTTAAATATGAAAGTACTTACGGAAATTCCTGTTTCAATTCTTCTTTCGCGGTCTGACACTGTCACATTTTTTACCACATGTTAATTTCCGTGATTTACACACACAAATTTATATACACACATAAATACATATACACACACACACACATTATATATATATATATATATATATATATATATATATATATATATATATATATATATATATATATATATATATATATACAGTATATATATATATATATATATTATTGTGATGGAAAAAAGAAATGTAGGTGTTCGGCAGTCCTCCCAATGGCTGGTGTCAATGCCTATCACAAAAAAAAGAAAAAGATGATTGCGTAGCTGTTGTGTCCTGTGGCAAAGTAAGGCAAAACAAGCAAAACAAATAGTATGAACAATGAAACTTTAATTAAATTCAAAATAAATTATGAATAAGACAATTCCTTGGCTATGTACAGTGCAAACTAACAAGATTATAAATAACATAAAATAAAATAGTGGTGATGTTACTCTAAAATGGATAAAGACAAAAATGAAATTAACAGGTTCTGAGAATAAAGCGCTGGCTGAGAACATCCACTAATAGACAGAGCGTATATCAGATGGTTGTTTCAGCTTGAGAGCACAGGATATTCTAACTCGAATGGCTGGTGCAGGCCCAGACATCGGCTAGGTAGATGGCGCTGAGGTGCAGTGGTGCAGTCGTCGATTCACCAATCAGAAGCGGCCTGGCTGGAAATGGTAGTTTGGTGATCGGCGATGATGGAAGGGGGAGGTGGAGAGCGAGTGTCATATACATATGCGCCTGGCAAAACGTATTTGACTAAATATGTACCACACTTGCTTTTAGTATCTAGATGTTGTAGATGTACTGAAGTAATATGACGATAGGAAAGAGCAGGCAAATCTCTCTTGAAGGAGATTATCGTAACAACTCTCCCCCGAAGCCTGCTCTTACGGGTTAAGCTACTTCAGTGGCTGGTGTAGAGGTAGGAGTAGCCGTCTCTACCTCGTAGACTCTGGAGAGGGCATCGGCTATAATGTTGTCCGAACCTTTGATGTAGAAGATCTCCAGATTAAAATTCTGCAAGTACAGAGCCCAGCGTAGAAGACGTTGATTGCTGAATTCGGCCTGTTGTAGGAACCGCAGGGGATTGTGGTCCGAGTAGATGGTAATAGACCGATTCCCTGTAGGTAAGGTTCGAAATGTTGCAGATTCAGGACGATGGAGAGGAGTTCCTTTTCGATAGTGCTGTAGTTCTTCTGGTGAGGCTTCAACTTGTAGCTGTAGTAGCTGACAGGAAGAACCTCCTCGCCTCGTTGTTGCATCAGGACGACGCCGATGCCGGTACCATTGGCATCGACATTGATGATGAAGGGCTTCGTGATATCTGGAGAAGCGAGAATGGGATCAGAACATAGCAGAGATTTAAGTTGTTCAAAGGCAACGGTCTGTTGAATGGTCCAATGATACCGTTGCTTGGGGCTGCTCAGATTAATCAATGGTGTCGCTACCGTACTAAAATTCTTCACAAACCTACGATAGTAAGATGCAAGTCCAAGGAAGCGCAGGAGCTGCTTCCTGGTCGTAGGTTGTGGGTAATGCTGAATGGCTTCAGTGTGAATTCTTCAGAAAGGAGATACTCCTAGGGACTCATTTGGGAGACTTCTGAAAATGCACATGATGATGTCAAGTTGTTTATCCCAGTGATGATGTCAAGTTGTTTATCCCAGTCTTTCATGGTTTCATTGCAAAATTTCTTTAGGAGTGATTTAATCGTTTGGTGACTACGTTCAAAAGAACCCTGTGAAGCAGGATGATAGGGGCTGGACAATACCTGAGTGATGTTGAACTCTTCCAGTGTCTTCTTGAAGAGATCACTGGTGAAGTTCGTGCCACAGTCACTTTGAACCTCCCGGGGAAATCCGTACTTGGTAAAGATCTTCAATAGTTGTTTTACCACCATAGCAGCCGTAATGTTCTTTACAGGAACTGCTATGGGGAATCTGGTGGTTGGACACAGGATGGTTAGTATATAAGCGTTGCCAGAGGTAAAGGTAAAGTAAAGGTAAAGGCCAACACAGTCCATGATGAGTCTGTGGAAAGGTTTCGCAGGCACTGGAATAGGAATTAAAGGAGCCTTGGGAATCGGGATGTTAGGTTTTCCTGCCATCTGACATATATGACACTGTTGCACGTAACTTTTGACGTCTTCAACCATACCTGGCCAGTAGTAGTCTTGTTTGTTTCCGTGATAGGTTTTGTTAAAACCATAAGTGAGAAAGTGCTCCGTGGGCCAGGTGTAGAATATTGGGCCGTAGGCTGGTGGGAACCACTAGTTGGTCGACATTTGCCCAATCGTCATCCTCCGTCAGCTTACTGGGTCTGTACCTGCGGTAGAGCAACTGATTCTCCAGGAAGAACCCAGGGATACTGTCAGGTTGAATCTCAGCTTGGAAGAATAATGGTGTTAATGAAGGATCCTCCCTCTGTAACTTACGGAACTCCAACATAGTAAGATTCGGTGGTAGGTTCTGATGGTCTTGAGGGACAGCGGTTGCAGTAGAGTCAGCTGGTTGCGGGCGTGCAGCTTGTGCACGGGTGGTCACCAAAACCGGAGGAGAAACTTCATCACTTTCTTGGACCTCTGCTGGAACATACCTTAAGATGGGGTTGTCCACTACAGAGTCACATAACTGGGGTTTGTCCATGATGATCAGGTTGGAAGGTTGCAGATCTTTGGCCAAGTCATTGCCCAGGAGTAGTTGCACTCCAGACATGGGAAAAGGCTTTTCCCTGATGGCGACTTGGACTTCACCAGTCACGAAAGGACTATCAAGGTGGACTCTGGCGAGTGGATACGGAGTGGTAGCAGTGAGGTCAGTGATAAGGACGGTTTCCCCGGTGTAGGTGATGTTAGGCACAGCCGATTTCAATATTATTGACTGAAGAGCCGCTGTGTCCCTCAAGATCTTCAATTTGAAACGTCCCTGACCTTCACAACCCAGGCCAACATGGATTTCGAGCGGAAAGATCGTGCCTCTCACAGCTACTTGAGCACTACGACAAAGTCACTGAGGCATTAAGAGAAAAACAGAATGCTGATGTGATATACACGGACTTCGCAAAGGCTATCGATAAATATGACCATGGCGTGATAGCACACAAAATGAAGTCAATGGGAATAACCGGTAAAGTAGGACGCTGGATACTCAGTTTTCTGTCAAACAGGACTCAGCGAGTAATGGTCAACCATATGAAATCTAGTCCAAGTGCAGTTAAAAGCTCTGTACCTCAGGGTACAGTCCTTGCACCTCTGCTTTTCTTTATTCTCATATCAGATACAGACAAAAATACAAGTCACAGCTTCGTATCATCCTTTGCAGATGACACAAAAATCAGTATGAAAATTACCTCGGCTGAAGACATTGAAAAACTTCAAGCTGATATTAATAAAGTTTTCGACTGGGCATCAGAAAATAACATGATGTTTAACAGTGATAAATTCCAGGTACTCAGGTACGGTAAAAATGAGGACCTTAAACATAATACAGAGTACAAAACACAATCAAATGTACCCATAGTAGGAAAACAGCATGTAAAGGATTTGGGAATAATAATGTCTGACGACCTAACGTTTAACCCTCAAACCGCTCGGGGTCCAAATGGAATTAACACCCACACGCGCAACAACAAAAAAAATATCAAAAATTTTTTTTTTCTTTTTAATCTCTTTATTTGTGTTCCCTGAGCACGGGAAAAATAATAAAAAAAATTAATTACACTTACCGTGGACGTAAATGACCCGAGAAGATCATCGATGACGTCACGCCTGATCTTCGCTGGAACGCTGTGCGCCCGGGGTGAGTCAGGCGCGACGGAGGAGGAGCGCGAGTTGCCGCGAATTTTTTTTTCGCGTTATTATTTACAGTATCTATGGCGTATTTTACACCCATTTTTTTCACTGGTGTGGTTCAATATGTTCTCACAAGATGATTTATAAACATAAAACTGTTGTCAATGTATATTGTATCCACATATTAGTGTCACAAGTATTTGCACAAAAATGTCTTATTTCACAATAAAATATACTATTTCTTATGATTTATTTCCACTATATACACTCACTTATTCTGTATTTACATGTTTTGGCACCAGTCTTGGACATTTAGAAGTCATCAAGACTGTGATACTCGTTGAAACATCGGACATGGCACAGAGGGACCTGACACGCTGTGCACCAAGTCATCACCATTTTTCTTTTCTGTTCCCTCTTGGTTGTTGACCAGCATACTACACACGCATGCTGGCCTACTGCACGCTTTCCAGTTGGTGGTAAAAACCTGAGATTGTGTGTCAAAAAGGCATCCCTGAAAGCGAGCCTGGGTGTTGGAGCATGGTGCAATACCGGGTTCAGAATGGGCCTCTGTACACCAGGAATTACTTTGCCAAACTTCTGTAGTAATTGTGTTACTACAGTAAAATTGAATGCACAGAAATTACGTTTACCACCTGTTTTGACAAGATACATATTGTAACTGTTCAGCATTGTTACATTGTTACTCCAGTACTTGGGCTGCATGCGCCTAGGGTTTCCTTCCCTAGGTGCCCTGGAAGTACTGCCCTTGGGGCTTGGGGCCACCTTCCACAAGTTCCTTGGGTTCTGCCCCTGCTAGGCAGTATTACTGCTTGGTTTAAGGCTGCCGTGTTGTATGAGTCTGTCAGTGGGCTCCCTTCCTTAATACTTGTCCGGTTTCCCGGACTTTTTCTTGTGAGGCTGGGGCTTTGGCGGAACGGCTCGGTCCTGGGACGTGCCTTGTGGGTTCCTGGGGCTGGTGAGGAGCCGACATTTAGACCCTGCCAGGGTCTTTCTTCTCTCTGGTTGATACCTGGTTGATGGGGTCTGGGAGTTCTTCTACTCCCCAAGCCCGGCCTGAGGCCAGGCTTGACTTGTGAGAGTTTGGTCCACTAGGCTGTTGCTTGGAGCAGGCCCGCAGGCCCACATACCCACCACAGCCCAGTTGGTCCGGCACTCCTTGGAGGAATAAATCTGGTTTCCTCTTGAAGATGTCCACGGTTGTTCCGGCAATATTTCTTGCTTGCTGGGAGGACGTTGAACAACTGCGGACCTCTGATGTTTGTACAGTGTTCTCTGATTGTGCCTATGGCACCTCTGCTCTTCACTGGTTCTATTATGCAGTTTCTTCCATATCGTTCACTCCAGTACGTTGTTATTTTACTGTGTAGATTTGGTACTTGGCCCTCCCACTCTCTCTGGGTGGGGCTTGTTATTACGAGGAGTGGGGGTCCCCTCCCCCCTCTCTCTGTACATGTTTTTGGGAGTCGGCCCATCCCTGGGATCGGTTCCTTGTCCCTTGGATCTGGATCCGTTGGGTCCGTCCTGTCGGTGGGTACGTTTCTCCACCCTTCTTCTTGGGACGGGTTTTCAGTCATGTTCCTTTATTCTCGGGGATCTGCATCACTTTTGGTCTCTAGTGCGACTTTGCCTTCTGTGCTTTTGTGCTTCACACTTGCTTCTTTGTTCTAAAAGGATTGGGAAGGTTTTGCTTCTTCCCGTGTTCTTGGATAGTCTGTCATCTTTCGGCTCTTTCTGGGACTTGTTGGTCCTTCTCCAAGTTTCTCGGTTTTCGGTCCTGTTTCGTTCTTTCGTGTTTCTCTTCTTTCCGTACACTGTCCTGCGCTGCACAGAGTTGCCAGATTGGGCTCCTTGTAGCCCGGTTGGGCTCTTTGTAGCCCAAATGGGAAGCTGTGCTATGTTTCTTTTCACTCCTTCCTGCTCTTTTCGACTATGGTTGGCGGCTGCCCTGTGTACTCTCATATGGGATTCGGTCGTTAACAATACTATTTTGTCTAGTTTTCTAGTCACATTCACGGTTTCTTCAGCTTGCGTCTGCTGGCAACCCACATCTGGCATCCCTGCTGCGCATGCGCCATGGTTGTTTGTTTTGATACGGGCGGTGTGCACGTGTGCTGGGGTTTTGCGTCCCTGTTTTCTCTTGGGTGCTTCGCCTCTCGCTCTTCTCCATTCTCCAGTCCATGCCCCATAGCACCTGGGGGTGTTTTCTGGATTGCTGCTATGGGGAGGATGCGGGGTTTTCCCTGCATATGGGTGTGGGGCTCCTCTTTCGCCTCTACCCTATTCTTCTCCTGTATGTGAGGCTTTGCCTTCTTCCACTG
Source organism: Procambarus clarkii (assembly GCF_040958095.1). Lineage (NCBI taxonomy): Eukaryota > Metazoa > Arthropoda > Malacostraca > Decapoda > Cambaridae > Procambarus > Procambarus clarkii. The sequence goes on from NC_091173.1 coordinate 33,892,778, forward strand.
GCGGTGCTCCAGGAATATTCTCGGCTACATTGTATCATGACACGTTCATGCCTACGTTCTGCGGGTGAGTTTATGTGGTCTGGCTTCTCTTTCGTCCAGGCGCTGGTTGGTGATTTTGGATACGAACATCAGAACACAGGTGACTGCAGCAAGCCTCTTGGGCCATACGAAGCAACTCCTATTTATACCAATCCAGTCCCACTCTTATGCATGCCCAGCCCATGCTTGAGTCCAGATAGGGGCTCTACCTCCACCAGGTTACGAGGTACAATGGTGGGGGTATATGTTATGGGGTAAGTGTTCCTGTCTGGATGTTCTGATGTGACATTTTGCTGCAGTTTTCATGCTGTGGATGTGTTGGGGATTAGTTGTGGATTTTTGTTTGGCCCTTCTGTACTTCTTCCTGGGGCCTTACTTGTTCATCTGGGTTAATGGTTGCAAGAGAGGGGGGTCATGGCCCCATTTTTCATGGTCTTATCTGGGTCACTCTTTCCTTGCACGTCTTGCAGTGCCTGGCTTAGACCTTCCACATACATTGGATTCTGTGTACGGTACTTACCTAGTTGTACTTCCATATTTGTGCTGCGGGAGTTGGGCTCTGGCTTTTTGGTCTCGCTGCTCACCTGTCATTCACTTATGTGCAGGTTCCTGGGCCTACTGGGCTATATCATATCTGCGTTTGAAGCTTTGTGTGGTGTCATTCTCCACCATATTGCTTCCTCATGTGTTCTGCTTGTCTACTACTCTGACACTGCAATACTTCTTTCCCATGTCTCTTTGGCTCGTTTGGGCTCTCATTCCACAAGTATCCCCTGGTGCATGTGCCCCTGGGGTCCCATAATTGGTCTTTCTCTACCTTATCGCTTCCTTTGGGAATCTTCGATGTGGTGATCATATCCTCGTAGCTCATACTCCTTGGTTCGGGTACTGGTCTGGTGGCATACCTTTGCACCTTTTTTCCTTTTAGTCTTGTGTTGGGATGTGTCACATGCCTGTGTTGTTGGCATGGCTTGTTGGGACATGACCAGCTGCTTCGTGTGTTGTTGGTCGTGGCCCATTCATTTCCGTTTTGCTCCTTGCCATCTTCATTCCTCATCTTCCTTCTATGCTCTTGTCCATGGCGGTTGGTTCTGGGGTTTTTCTTCTGGTCTTTTCTTGTGTTTTTCCATTTTCTCCTTTTATCCTTCACATGGTTGTGTGTTTTGTTTGTGCCTTTTGGCTCTTCTATTGCCAGGTTTCGGTTCTTGGTTCCCTGGCTTACCCAGCCTGTTGGCATTTTCACGTTCTCTCAGTTTCCCTTTTCTAGAATGTCGTCTCCGATCTCCTGGCGGGCTCGCGGGATTTGGGATGTTTTCTGTACAGCGTATGTTCCATCTCCTCCTTTGCCGGCTTGGGTTTCCGACTTTGCTGGCTCCGTGGTCGCACCCGAGATTTTCCCGCGGCTCCTCCTCTTCCTAGGCTCGATTGGCCCATGGCGGGGCCGATGCGGTTCTGCCTCGAGTCTCTCACCTTCTGTTGGTGGTCGGGTGGCTTTGTTGATGGTGTCCCACCTGCGTGCTTCTTCTTTGCGGCAGTGTGGGGTTTTTGGTGGTCCTTCCTTTTCCTTCTGGCCGTTCTTCAGTAGCTGCGTTTGTTGGTGTGGCCTTGTCCTTTTCTTGTGTTGGTTTGGGGCCGTCATCTTGCCCCATACTGTTGCCTCATATCGTGCGGTGCTGGTGGAGCTGCTTTGGCTTGCTTTCGGTTTTGATGTTACTTCTGCTCTGTTTCGCAAGCTGTCTCATGCATTGTTTCACCTCAGGCCTGCTCTTGCGCTGAATGGGCCGTCCTGGTCATTGAACAGAGTGCTCTTTTCTTTCTTCTCCTCAGTTTGTTGTGGCCCCTTAGGTTCAGGATTGTTCTTCAAGGCTCCCTTTCTGTTGGCATTGGCCTCTGGGGGTCGGGTTGGGGAGCTTTATGCTCTCCTCCGGCGCAGGGGGTTCTGCTTTTTCGGTCTTCGTGATGGTTTTGTTCATCTGCAGCCATCTCCTTTTCTGGCGAAGATTGAGACTGTTGCTTTCCGTAGGGATCCCTGGGTTGTGGATGTTTGGTTGATTGGGCCGGGGGTGCATCATGTTTTGTGTTCGGTGGCAGCTCTTAGCCATTACTTGTGTGCCTCGGCCTCTGTGTCTGGGGACGCGCTTTGGGTTGATCCGGTTTCCATTTCTTCCCTGTTCGCAAGTGCGAGTCTCCCAGGTCGTCCACAGAGTTCTTAAGGCTAGCCAGCCTGCGGTCAATTCTCATGCCCATGACGTTCATACATTCACTGTGCTTGCTGCAGTCTTTGGCACCATGTCCTGGACTGACATTCAGGCACGGGGCTTTTGGTGGTCGAACAGGGTCCTGGCTGCTCGTTAACTCGTGCATGTCCCTAGGCCTAGTCAGGCCTGTATCGTTTTGGGTCGGCGGTTGCAGCCAGTTGTCTCGACTTGGAGTTGTGGAGTGAGCAACGACCGCCTGCCGAGTAAGTCCCTACGTTCTTCCTCTGTTGGTAATTAGCTCCTGGCAGCCGAAGAGGCTACCCTCAGAAAACCAGCGTTGAATGTAATGAAACAGCATTTTCTAGGTGAGACCTTGGAGGCTCCCCGGCATCCCTTCCTACCCCCGGTCGGCGTTTTTTTCGTGTGTTTTGACATCCAGTCTCAGAACTGACTGGTGGATAGCCGGCATGAGGGGTCTGGGGCTCCCCCTTTCCCCTCCCGGGGAGAGGGGAGCTGCGCAGACAGCGGCGACATGTGACGTCGTGATCGTTTGCTCGTTTCTTTTAGGGGAGTTCTATCCACTTGTTCAGCTTTCGGTAGCAATAATTTCTCCAGAATAGGGGTTTGTTTTGGGATGATTACCTTTCTGGGTGCCTGACCCGGTCGATGGCAGACATAGAATGCTTCCAACCACACGGCGGTTTCTATAGACCATTGCTCCCCATGCCTCTCTGAGGGGGCCAGGTTCTGGCTCGTGGTCCCCAGTAGGCCCACAGAGCTCCATACATATGACTGATGCCAAAGTCTGCCATTAGCATATCAGCCTAGTAAGCTCCGGGGAGCCTCCGGGTCTCACCCAGAAAATGGCGTTTCATTACATTCAACGCTGGTTTTTTAGTTATGTGTTGTATGTGGGTGCGGAAGTTGAGTCTCTTGTCTAAGTATAGGCCAAGGAACTTGACATCATTTTTAATGCTAATGTTTACATTATCTATCTGAAGCTGAATTACATTGTTGATTTGCTTCTAAATAAAATGTAGTTGGTCTTTTCAATGTTTAGTGTAAGTTTGTTGGTTGACATCCACAAGTGGACTTTTTTAAATTCATTGTTTACAACATTATTAAATATGAGTGGGTTGGGGTCAGAGTAGATGAGAGTAGTATCATCAGCAAACAATATAGGTTTAAGCATGTTAGAGACATTAGGCAGATCATTGATGTATAAAAGAAACAGGAGGGGTCCTAGCTGGGAATTGTCTTCCCTGGGGGTCGGGCCTTATCTAACTCTCACTATTTTAGGAACTCCTTGACCTTAGCTATTGGCCCTCACAGAGAAACCATTAGCGCCCCATAACAGTGACACATTCGACACGGAGTCCTGTGAGCATGTTGCTTGTTTGTGACTCAGTTCACCCAACCTATTATTTGTGTGCAGGCGGCTCGCACATTGTAGGGTAGGTTTAGGTTGTTGCACCGCGTTCGTTTGGTTGCTTCCCCGGATGCCGTAATGCTGCTTTGTTTTGTTTATACGGACCCGGACTTGGGGGTTTTGGTTACTTCAGCCTTGGTTCCATCCCCGCCCCCTCGTTCTTCCCCTGCTGTGGTCCATTCAGCCTCCCCCCCCCCCCTACTTCCTGCTCCTATGCGTCTGAGGGTTTCGGGGTCGGGGCAGGGTTTAGAGGTTTGAGACTCGAGCAGTTTTGGGGGTTGCTCCTTTTGGGGTGGCTGCGGAGGCATTCAAGTTCGTTCCCCCAGCCGTAGCTCCAGGGTCTGACCAGCGGGCCCATTCTCTTCCTGCTTTTTCGGCCGCCCCCACTTTTTCTTGTATGGCCGGGGCTTGGGAGAACGACTCGCCTCGGGGCCTGACTTGGAGGTTCCCGGGGTTGGGGAGGGGCTGGCTTTGGGGCCTTGGGCCCCGTTGGACCCTGCCTGGGTTTGAGTCAGGCCTGGGTCCTGGGTTGGACCAACCCTCTAGGCAGGGCTTTCGGTTACAAGGAGTGGGGTTTTCCTTTTCCCCCTCTGCGTATGAGTTAGGCGACGGCTCGTTCCCCCGGTTCGGTTCTGTGTCCCTTGGGTCCGTCGGTTCTATCCTTCCTGTGGGTGATTTTACCACTATCTCACCCTTCTTTTCTAGGACATGTATTCTACTATGTCATGTCAACTTATTATCTTCGTCTTGGGATCCTGCATGGCCGTTGGTCGTGAATGCTATTGGGCTCCTGTGAGCCTCTGCGTTTTAGCACTTGCTTCTCAAGGGTTTCGAAGGTTCAGGAAGATCTTCATTTCTTCCAATATTGTTGGAACGTCTGTCATCTGCCTTTGAGGCTTACCTCCAGTACTTTCTTGGGTTCGTTGGTCTTCTTCCATCCTGCATATCGTTTTTCGATATTATCTCATTCTTTTCTCATTACGTCTTCTTACATGTGTCTCAACATTATTAATATTTTTTAGTACACCTTGTAGGCACCCTCCTCGCAGGTTGGGTGTTCCAGCTCGGTCCTCAGATGCATGCACCGTGGGTGTTTGTTTTGGTTACTGTGCGGTGTAAACATGTGTTGGCTTTCCGCGTCCTTTTTCGCGGGTTCTACGCCACTCTCGCTCGTCTTCTTTCCAGTCATGGCCCCTTGGATACTGGGGACATTCTGGATTTTATATATGGGGAGGCCATTTAGTTCTTTCTCTGCTTTACGAGTGTGGGGTGGCTCGGAGTGGCTCCGCCTCCACCTTTATTCTATACCTCATCTTCTCCGGTTCAAGCATCTCTGGACATGATCCTCTAGTGTTGTTCCCGGAATGTTACTTGGCTCTGCTGTTGTGACTCGATAGTGTCTACGCTTTACAGGGGAGAGTATACAGTCTAGTGACACTGTCAGCCAGGCGCTGATTCTCAGTTTTTGGATGAGTGTTGTCTGTAGCAAGTTGATTGACCATTTTGCATGCATCTTAACGTGGCCTTCCTATGTGTTTCTCTACATGCTCCTCTGCCCCAGGTTAATGCCTGATTGTGGGAAAGGGTTCCATGGAACATCATTTGGACACTCCTTCCTTGACTGTTTTCTTGATGCTCATTCCTTGCTGGGCACTCGTTCCTTGCCTCCGTCATGGTTCTCTGGACACTCATTCCTTGACTCAGTCCTTGCTTCTGGTCACTCCTTCCTTGGTCATCGTTCAGTGCTTGGCTGCACTCTGTATACATTGGAGTGTCTATATATTTATTTGCTCGTGTACTTTCCGTTTTCATTTTGTTTCCTACCTCTATACTACACATTGTCGTGTCTCTTTGTATATGCTTATTGGCTGTACTATTGGTGGTGCTAAGTTGGACTGTGTACATGTTCAGTTCCCTGTACGTGGACAGCCCCACTGTTCAGTTGTAGAACTTGGGTTCTTTTATCTTCTTGTATGTCCCCCACCAGCTTCTGTGTTACAATGTTTGCTGGTGGCTGTAGTCACTCATTCACCTGCTCCTGCCCCTTTTTTGTTGGGACAGGGTGAGCTAGGCTTACACCCCTGGCTACGGCCTTTTCCTTGTGTTCCTTTGCAGGACAGTACATTTTGCCTTAGTGTCCTCACCTAGTTGTGCTTGCAGGGGTTGAGCTCTGGCTCTTTGGTCCCGCCTCTCAACTGTCAATCAATTGGTATACAGATTCCTGGGCCTATTTGGCTCTATCATATGTACATTTGAACGTATGTATGGAGTCCACCTCCACCACATCACTTCCTAATGCATTCTGCTGAAAACGTGAGGTGCATATCACGCAGCCTGTTCTTGTGACTCATGCCTCAAAGTTCTGGGAATAGCCTAGTGGCTTACCTCGGTACTTTTCAAGCTTCGCCTTGTGCTTGACGAGGTACGGGCTCAATGCTGGGGCTGCATACTCCAGGATTGATCTTACATATGTGGTATACGAAGTTCTGAATGATTCCTTACACAGGTTCCTGAGGGAAGTTCTGATGTTAGTCTACCCGGGGCGTGTAGTGCAGGTACACGTCCAGGGTAATTACCCTTCTCTGGTACTCTGCTTCGCGTGCGTCATTCTGCCCTGCTGGTGCTGTTTGCACTGCTCCTGCAGGTTGTGGTGTAGCTGTTCTTCGCTTCGCGTTTCGCGTGTTGGCTCGTAGTGCTCGCTTCTTCTTTGGCCTCTGCCTGGGCCCCTGGCTCTTTGGTTTTCATCGCCAAATTTGTCCTTGCTGTTTGCAGAGTCTACGGGTCGGCTCTTTCGACAAGCGACTTCTTCTCATTCTCATCTGTTCTTGGCCTTGTTGGCCCCTTCAGAGTCCCAGGCGGGGGGGGGGGGAGGGGTTTCCTCCCGGACTGGGTGTATCTGCCTGCCCGGGTTGCTTTTTGCTTGGCTTGCCAGGTTTGGGTTCCTGGTTCCCTGGCGGACGTTCCTTCTGGTTCTTTGCCAGCCTTCTTGAGGTTATCTTGAGATGATCTTCTTGGACAGATGTAATAGGACCCATTATCACCACACCAGAAATAAATATCTCTTTGATATCCCCAGAGTTAAACTTAATCTGTGTAAACACTCTATGCAAATAAAGGGACCCAGTTTATGGAACTCACTCCCTACTGAATTGAAAAGCTGTCCAACTTTTACATCATTCAAAATCAATACTAAAAAGTACCTAATTTCATCTTCATAGTTTTTCACTTTTTGCCTTAAAATTGCACTGTATCAATTGCTACCCAATCTCCCAACCTTTTATGTTCCCAATTTGAACATCTTTACCAGTGTGATCATTGCTGTCTTCTTATATGTGCTGCCAATCTGTTGTATGGTGTTTATAAATCTTGTTTATCTGTATCTTTTGCTACCCAGTCTCCCAATCTTTATGTACCCAATCTGAACATCTGTACCATTGTGATCATTGCTGTCTTATATGTGCTGTCAATCTGCTGTATGGTGTCTATTAACCTTGTTTAAATTACTAATCAAGCTGTCAATGTAATCAATCAGAGCTTTAATATAACAATATGCTTTAATATACCTACTTATCTCTCTCATCTCATTTTTCTCTTGTAATGTATCTTTATCATTTATCAATTCTGATTGAAATTACCTACTTAAAATTATCTGCTAGATTAAGGACCTGCCCGAAACGCTGTGCATACTAGTGGCTTTACAAGAATGTAAATACTGTACTATCCAATGTATTCTCATAAACCCAATGTACCTTCTTGTATATATAAAAATAAAAATAAAAATAAAAATAAATGATTTCGGGGCTTTAGTGTCCCCGCGGCCCGGTCCTCGACAAGGCCTCCACCCCCAGGAAGCAGCCTGTGACAGCTGACTAACACCCAGGTACCTATTTTACTGCTAGGTAACAGGGGCATAGGGTGAACGAAACTCTGCCCATTGTTTCTCGCCGGCGCCCGGGATTGAACCCGGGACCACAGGATCACAAGTCCAGCGTGCTGTCCGCTCGGCCGACCGGCTCGACCTTGGTTTCCGTCGCTGCTTAATTGCTCGGTGTCTGGTTCCAGGGTTTTTTCCCCCAGCTCCACCTCTTCTCATGATTGGTTTAGGTCATCTGCAGGGTTCTTATGTCTAGCCGGCCTGTGGTTTCTCCTCGTGCCCTTGTCATTCGTAAGTTTGCTGCTCTTTCTGCCGTCATTGGTTACACGTCCTGGGTTTGACATATAAGCAGGGGGGTTTTGGCGGTCAAACAAGGTCCTGGCTGCACGCTACCTTGCTGCCGTTCCTGGGCCTAGTCGGGCCTGTATAGCTTGGGTCTCGACTTCAAGTTGAGGTGTGGAGCACTGACCGCCTCTCGGGTACATCCCCTTCTTTATTTTGTCTTTGGTGAAGTGGCTCCAGGGAGCTGTAGGGGCTCCCCTTCCCCTCCCCAGAAAACCAGCGTTGAATGTAATGAAACGGCATTTTATGGGTGAGTCCCAGAGGCTCCCCAGCAACCCTCCCTTCTTCCGGTCGGCGTTTTTTTTCGCTTATTTTGATATCCATCCTCGGATCTGATGGTGTGGATTGCCAGCGTGGGGATCTGGGGCTCCCCCTTCCCCCTCACGGGGAGGGGGGAGCTGCGCAGACATGCGCCGAAACTCCTGTAACATCATGCTTGTTTGCTCGTTTTCAATTGGGGAGTTCTGTCTACTCGTTTGTCTATTTTTGTTGTTTTTAACCAGAATAGGGGTTTGTTTTGTGGCCCTTACCTTTCTGGGTGCCTGTCCCAGTCAATGGCAGATATAGAAGCTGCAAAATCACATGTGCAAATCACATTACATTCCACTCTGTTTTTTTTTTCTATTTTGCTTCTGTGGGTGTTGAAAGTCAAATTGCCCAGAACAGCTTAGGGATTAAAATATGTTGTACTAAGAAGTATTTTCATTTAATATTACATATAAAACTTATTTATGACAGTGAAATAATTAAGATATGCTGTCTTGGCCCATAAGCTAGGAAAATATATACCAATTTGTTTCACAGGAATAAAGTTACTCTTGTCTTGGCACCTAAGCTGGGAAAATATATACCAATTTGTTTCACAGGAATAAAGTTACTATTGTTTTTCTTTCAGGTGAGAGCTCATCATGTCATTCATGGCTTCACAAAACTGCCGAAGGTTGAACATTCTGGAATTCCTATGCCATCTGATCTTATCCCATACGTCAGTAATATACTCGGTAATAGAGGAGGACGACCACTTCACAAAAAAAGAGGACATATGTGTCTTCAAAATTCTGCATCACAGCTACAACAATCTCAGAGCCAATGGAAAAAATCAGAAACAGTTTCTACAGAAGAATTTACTGCAATATACTTAGCTCAAGAAATTTCTCAGCAGGAATTAGTGTAGTACCTCGCACTCAAGAAAGTGAACTAGAGTCAAATAATATGGAAAATTGCAAATTACCATATCCCTTAGTCCAGAATATTTAACACCTAAAGCTGCTCATTCTATGCAGGTTCTTGAGTTTTGCCAAGATGCTAATTTTATAAGTGTATTGCCTTCTCGGAAAGATCTCTGTATAGCATCAGATGCACAATCTAATTTTGGTTCTCATTCAGTTAGCGTTGGTGCATGTAATTTAATGATTACAATGCTAAACATTTATATACATTATGGTAAGGATTTACAGACTTGAAAGTAAAAAATATTAATAGTTATGAGTCAGGGTGGCCAGGGCCAATACACCTGATAAAAACACCTTAATGCATGTGTCTGACATCAGTTGATTTGGTTTAATGTGAATAAAGTACTTTAAATGTGCCAGGTTGTCTACAGTATTAACCACTGTGATGCACCGAGTTGAGTTTATTGTGATATTCCCCCTGTGTGCAGGAAATCAATTGTTGCAAAAAAAAATTTTGTTTGTAAAATGATAAATTCCTTTCCCTGATCATGTCCATGGAAAAATAAATACCAAATTCCACTTACTTTGACTGTGGGGACGTGGACAAGGTGCGCTGTGACGTCATCAGGAGCTGGTCGCCCGTGTATAAAGCTCCCAGACACGGATCCCACAGACCATTCAAGCACCAGGAGTTGTCACAAACATATTTAAAATTATTTGTTCTATTTATTTCCAATGCGGTTTTATTTGTTTTTTTTATCGTATATGATGCATATTTGTGTCCTTTACAATATGTATATAGTAGAAAGTTCATAATATTCCATGGAACTGTGATACGTATGTCAGTAATGTGTCCACAATAAATGTTTGTTGTCGCAATATTACTTGCTAAAAATTTACTAAAATTACAATATGTACAGTTTCACACACAATTTACACAGTAACACACTGTATTACACATTCAGTACTTCAGAAGTGAGTAATAATCAACAAAGTAGTCCATGGTACATAGCACGACTTCGCTCACGTTGCACCAGGTACAGGTAGATATTCACTTCCTGGTTCTTCGTTCTGTGTGCTTGCAAATAACGCACTCACGTACATCCTTGGCTTTAGTACTTGTAGGTGGTATGTAAAGCATAAGGTAGTCTTGAAAAGATTATAGGAAAAGATCAATTTGTATGGTAGTCTTGAAAGATCACTTTCTAAGGTCCCACACTGGAAGAGATTCAGTTATCCTCGAAGAGTGTCAGTCAATCTGGAAGAGATATAGACATTCTTGAAGAGATTCAGCTATTCTTGACAATATCAATGAAAAACACCACCATTGAAGTCGCTAACACTGTTCATCTATGCTACTTGTATCAGATGCATCATCACTGAACGCAGAAAACGATTCATCTATGTATCATCTATATAAATTGGAGATGGCATTGGTGGGCAAGGGTGGCGCTCAGAGCTACAACTGGATACGCTCGCTGTATCGTCCTCATAGGTGCTGTATCTCTTCCATCCTACCTTTGTGTTAGGTCCTTATTGCGCCTAGCTTCACCAATATCATGACCCTTATGTCCTTTAAACAATAAGGTCTGAATTTCACCGACAGAGCATGGTCTTTCAACACCACGTCAAACAGGTGTTTGGGAGCCAGAGGTGCGTACGCCACCCATAGTTGCTCACTCAGTACTAATCCAGCCAGCAGTCGAAGGGCATTCTGGGAATTTTTTCCAAGATGGCTGCCTCTCACTGGAGATCCTAGGAGTCCATTTCGTACACAACCTACCGCGCGCACATTTTGAATGGGTACCAAATTTTCAAAAGGTTTTTTCTTGGTTGGCCCAGTTTCCAACCGACCAAGTTTTCTCGTTTGGTGCAGCACAGTGGTTAATAATTGCCCACTTACTATTTTAACACCAAAACATGGCATCTCCATGTACACCAGTCTGGATAAATCTTATTGCATTGTTATTTGAATGCACTTTTCTTGTTTGTGAATTAACTAATAGGTAGTAAATTAACAGGCACAGTATATATTAACAGGCATAGAAATTACTGAATATATTACAAAGAAGGTGTACCATCATATTCTAACAGGGTTTGTAGGTTTGCAAATTGGCACATAAAGGCTCGCAATTAGCTGATGACTGAACAGCATAGGGCCCAAAGGCAGCTGATCAGGAAACAACACAACAATAATACCTCCCCACAGATCCTAGCCACTGCCATATAAAGTGGCTTATGCAGAGTGATAGGAATTAGAGTCTGTACACCTCTAGGAGAAAAATCTTTTGTCCATGATCTTCACAAGCATTGCCTTGCAATAAACACAGGACTTTGCCTACAACATGACACTTGGCTCACAGTGTCCTCACTCATCAATTAGCACCCTGTAATAAGAATAAATATTTTGAATAATACTGTGTTTCATTGCCCATCTGTCCTGTTTGTAGCAATAATACAAAAATATATAATAAGATTCTATGTGAAATATTAGTGAAATTTTTTTAAAATGCATGAATAATACATAGTTTTAAATTTTTTTAGCAAAATATTTTCTTTCAAAATTTAACCAAATGTATTGCTCCATTGCGGCATATAATGTACAGGGATACCTCGGTTTAAGAGTTTAATCCGTTCCTGGAGACAGCTCGTAAAGCGAAGCTAATTTCCCCATAAGAAATAATGGGAAATGAATTAATCTGTTCCTGACTACCCAAAAACTTCACTTCAAACTAAATTTTATACCTAATTCATCCAAATCTACACTACAAAACTATGTTCAAGTTATTACTTACCCTTGCTGATGACTGCTATTGGCATATGGAAGATGGTGAGGAGGAAGGAGGAGGAGAGGTGTTACTGTTTGGAAGGGAAGTCCCCTTCCATTATAACATATAGTCACTGGGCACGAGGCACTGGTAAACTGAGGTGTGATCGCCATGCCACCACGCGCTAGGTCGGCCCGTATGCATATCAACAAACTCGTAACCCGATGCAATGCTTGTATCCCGATGCAAATTTTCCGACCAAATCGGGCTCATAACCTGAAAAACTTGTAAACAGGGACACTCGCAACCCGGGGTTCCACTGTATGTTCCTATTATAACTAATTAATGTAAATATATATAATATATTAAATGGGTTACCCAGGTATGCCCCCCCCCTCTCTCTCTCTCTCTCTCTCTCTCTATATATATATATATATATATATATATATATATATATATATATATATATATATATATGACATTTTCAAATAAAGTTAGAGAAATATACACACATACCAAAAGAATAGGGGTGGTAGAAGAAGAAAATATGGGTTCGAGTCACTTCTGGGGAGTGAGTTTTCATTCGCATATAGTCCTGGGGACCATTCAGGCTTGTTCGCATATATATATATATATATATTTACATACATTTAATATATGTAAATATATATAATATATTAAATGGGTTACCCAGGTATGCCCCCCCCCCCTCCTCTCTCTCTCTCTCTCTCTCTCTCTCTCTCTCTATATATATATATATATATATATATATATATATATATATATATATATATATACATATATATATATATATATATATATATGTATATATATATATATATATATATATATATATATATATATATATATGCATATATATATATATATATATATATATATATATATATATATATATATATATATATATATACATATATATATATATGCGGACAAGCCTGAATGGTCCCCAGGACAATATGCAACTGAAAACTCACACCCCCAGAAGTGACTCGAACCCATACTCCCAGAAGCAACGCAACTGGTATGTACAAGACGCCTTAATCCACTTGACCATCACGACCGGACAAAATGAGGTGATAGCCGACGCATTTGTGTTCCTCACGTGTGCCCCAAAGAATGAGGTGATTTGGTAAAATGCTATGCCCAAGATTACTATCCGAGTGCCGGCGGTGGGGTGGTTCAAATAGCCTCGGCTATCACCTCATTTTGTCCGGTCGTGATGGTCAAGTGGATTAAGGCGTCTTGTACATACCAGTTGCGTTGCGTCTGGGAGTATGGGTTCGAGTCACTTCTGGGGTGTGAGTTTTCAGTTATATATATATATATATATATATATATATATATATATGTATATATATATATATATATATATATATATATATATATATATATATATATATATATATATATTTTATAATAGATGGGGTACCACCTCTGGTGCAAGTGTAGGGACCCATAGCCTCGGAGAAGAAAATAAAGAGTACTCAGAGAAGACCTTGTGGATCCTCACTGAACACTTTGATATTATCTTCTTCTACCACCCCTATTCTTTTGGTGTGTGTGTATATTTCTCTAACTTTATTTGAAAATGTCATATATATATATATATATATATATATATATATATATATATATATATATATATATATATATATATATATACATATATACAGTATACATATATATATATATATATATATATATACATACATATATACAGTATATATATATATATATATATATATATATATATATATATATATATATATATAGAGAGAGAGAGAGAGAGAGAGAGAGAGAGAGAGAGAGGAGGGGGGGGGGCATACCTGGGTAACCCATTTAATATATTATATATATTTACATATATTAAATGTATGTAAATATATATATATATATGCGAACAAGCCTGAATGGTCCCCAGGACTATATGCGAATGAAAACTCACTCCCCAGAAGTGACTCGAACCCATACTCCCAGGAGCAACGCAACTGGTAACTACAGGGCGCCTTAATCCACTTGACCATCACGGCCGTCAAAAGGAAGTGATAGCCAAGGCTATTTAAGCCACTTCCCCAACGGCAACTCGGATGGTAATCTTGGGCATAGCATTTCACCAAATCACCTCATTCTTTGGGACACACGTGAGGAACACAAATGCGAACAAGCCTGAATGGTCCCCAGGACTATATGTGAATGAAAACTCACACCCCAGAAGTGACTCGAACCCATACTCCCTGGAGCAACGCAACTGGTAACTACAGGGCGCCTTAATCCACTTGACCATCACGGCCATAAAAAGGAAGTGATAGCCGAGGCTATTTGAGCCACTTCCCCGACGGCAACTCGGATGGTAATCTTGGGCATAGCATTTCACCAAATCACCTCATTCTTTGGGGCACACGTGAGGAACACAAATGCGAACAAGCCTGAATGGTCCCCAGGACTATATGCGAATGAAAACTCACACCCCAGAAGTGACTCGAACCCATACTCCCAGGAGCAACGCAACTGGTAACTACAGGGCGCCTTAATCCACTTGACCATCACAACCGTCAAAAGGAAGTGATAGCCGAGGCTATCACGTGTGCCCCAAAGAATGAAGTGATTTGGTGAAATGCTATGCCCAAGATTACCATCCGAGTTGCCGTCGAGGAAGTGGCTCAAATAGCCTCGGCTATCACTTCCTTTTGACGGCCGTGATGGTCAAGTGGATTAAGGCGCCCTGTAGTTACCAGTTGCGTTGCTCCTGGGAGTATGGGTTCGAGTCACTTCTGGGGTGTGAGTTTTCATTCGCATATAGTCCTGGGGACCATTCAGGCTTGTTCGCATTTGTGTTCCTCCCGTGTGGCCCAAAGAATGAGGTGATTTGGTGAAATGCTATGCCCAAGATTACCATCCGAGTTGCCGTCGAGGAAGTGGCTCAAATAGCCTCGGCTATCACTTCCTTTTGACGGCCGTGATGGTCAAGTGGATTAAGGCGCCCTGTAGTTACCAGTTGCGTTGCTCCTGGGAGTATGGGTTCGAGTCACTTCTGGGGTGTGAGTTTTCATTCGCATATAGTCCTGGGGACCATTCAGGCTTGTTCGCATTTGTGTTCCTCCCGTGTGGCCCAAAGAATGAGGTGATTTGGTGAAATGCTATGCCCAAGATTACCATCCGAGTTGCCGTCGGGGAAGTGGCTCAAATAGCCTCGGCTATCACTTCCTTTTGACGGCCGTGATGGTCAAGTGGATTAAGGCGCCCTGTAGTTACCAGTTGCATTGCTCCTGGGAGTATGGGTTCGAGTCACTTCTGGGGTGTGAGTTTTCATTCATATATATATTTATATATATATATATATATATATATATATATATATATATATATATATATATATATATATATATATATATATATATATATATATACATATATATTTGTATATATATATATATATATATATATATATATATATATATATATATATATATATATTTATATTAGTATATTTTGGTAGCAGTCTTTCCTGTAGACATATATTATTAAATATGACCGAAAAAGTAAGATTAATAATTCTAACACGAATTTTCTCAATCTTTCGTACATTACGCTTCACTGTTGGAGGTAAATCAAAAATCACTTCTCCAAAATTCATTTTTATTTCTAGTCTGACGCGACACGGGCGCGTTTCGTAAAACTTATTACATTTTCAAAGACTTCACAAATACACAACTGATTAGAACTTATGTATCTCTGATTTTATATCTACATTTGAGTGAGGTGGGAGGGGTGATGTGGCATTAACACAAGACAGAACAAGAGGGGATATTAATAGGGTATTAAAAGTATCAACACAAGACAGAACAGAAACAATGGGTATTGAATAGAAGTGTTTGTAGAAAGCCTATTGGTCCATATTTCTTGATGCTTCTATATTGGAGCGGAGTCTTGAGGTGGGTAGAATATAGTTGTGCAATAATTGGCTGTTGATTGCTGGTGTTGACTTCTTGATGTGTAGTGCCTCGCAAACGTCAAGCCGCCTGCTATCGCTGTATCTATCGATGATTTCTGTGTTGTTTACTAGGATTTCTCTGGCGATGGTTTGGTTATGGGAAGAGATTATATGTTCCTTAATGGAGCCCTGTTGCTTATGCATCGTTAAACGCCTAGAAAGAGATGTTATTAATTGTTGTCTTGCCGATATACTGGGTTTTTTGGAGCTTACAGTCCCCAAGTGGGCATTTGAAGGCATAGACGACGTTAGTCTCTTTTAAAGCATTCTGTTTTGTGTCTGGAGAGTTTCTCATGAGTAGGCTGGCCGTTTTTCTGGTTTTATAGTAAATCGTCAGTTGTATCCTCTGATTTTTGTCTGTAGGGATAACGTTTCTATTAACAATATCTTTCAGGACCCTTTCCTCCGTTTTATGAGCTGTGGAAAAGAAGTTCCTGTAAAATAGTCTAATAGGGGGTATAGGTGTTGTGTTAGTTGTCTCTTCAGAGGTTGCATGGCTTTTCACTTTCCTTCTTATGATGTCTTCGATGAAACCATTGGAGAAGCCGTTATTGACTAGGACTTGCCTTACCCTACAGAGTTCTTCGTCGACTTGCTTCCATTCTGAGCTGTGGCTGAGAGCACGGTCGACGTATGCGTTAACAACACTCCTCTTGTACCTGTCAGGGCAGTCGCTGTTGGCATTTAGGCACATTCCTATGTTAATATCCCCTCTTGTTCTGTCTTGTGTTAATGCCACATCACCCCTCCCACCTCACTCAAATGTAGATATAAAATCAGAGATACGTAAGTTCTAATCAGTTGTGTATTTGTGAAGTCTTTGAAAATGTAATAAGTTTTACGAAACGCGCCCGTGTCGCGTCAGACTAGAAATAAAAATGAATTTTGGAGAAGTGATTTTTGATTTACCTCCAACAGTGAAGCGTAATGTACGAAAGATTGAGAAAATTCGTGTTAGAATTATTAATCTTACTTTTTCGGTCATATTTAATAATATATATATATATATATATATATATATATATATATATATATATATATATATATATATATATATTCAGATTCAGATTCAGATTCAGATGTTTATTCAGGTAAGGTATATACATACAAGTGATGTTACATTAATGGATTGATATATAGATAGAGCTAGTACATACAATGCCTAAAGCCACTATTACGCAATGCATTTCGGGCAAGAAAACATTAATATCTAGAACTTAATACTAATTGAGCATAAAGAATAAAAGATGTTGAGAACAAATACAAATAAAGATAAAAAAAAAGGGGGAAACATGACTGAAAAAGCAGCACAAATACAATAGGTTGACAAACAGTGTTGATTAAAAAAAAAAGAAGAAAATAACAGACATGGGTTGACAATAGAGGAGTGAGGTAGATTACAGGGAATTTATTAGGTAGTGTTTAGTTTTTATCTTAAACTGGTTGAGAGAGGTACAGTCTTTAACATGGTTGGGAAGGTCATTCCACATTCTGGGCCCCTTGATTTGCAGAGCATTTCTAGTTTGATTAAGACGTACTCTAGGCATATCAAAACTGTATTTATTTCTGGTGTGGTGCTCATGGGTTCTGTTACAACCTACTATGAAGCTTTTAAGATCAGGATTGGCATTATAGTTTAGCGTTTTATATATGTATAATACACATGAGAGAATGTGCAGTGACTTAATATCTAACATATTAAGAGATTTGAGTAGGGGTACCGAGTGATGTCTGGGGCCAGAGTTGGATATTGTTCTAATAGCGGCTTTGTGTTGGGTAATTAGAGGACGTAAGTGATTTTGGGTAGTAGAACCCCAAGCACAAATACCATAGTTGAGATAAGGATAGATAAGGGAGTAATAGAGAGTCACCAGGGCAGGTGGTGTATATATATATATATATATATATATATATATATATATATATATATATATATATATATATATATATATATATATATATATATATATACAGTGGCACCTCGACATACGATTGCCCCTACTTAAAATAATTTTGAGTTACGATGTAAATTTCATCGAAAAATGCGAAGACATCCAATGGTGTTGTCGACTTCCGATATTTGTTGGTACACGTTCGGGTCGACCGAGCACATGTCCGCGGTCACGCGGCCGACCTGCCTCAGTTTACTACAGTTGCCTCGCTTAGTGACGATCGTGATTTTAAGAAATTCCGCTTTTGTGGTGATTTTTTGCAATTTGAACATTAAAGTAATTATTATATATCACGCTATGAGTCCCAGGAAAGTCAGTGGTAAGACTCAACATATGAAAACCCATGTAAAGATGACCATAGAACAGAAACAAGAGTACAGAATGTCTCTTCCTCAACAATTAAGAAAATGTGTGCAGCATGGGAAGAATTGCAAACCTTTGCTGAAACGACTCACCCAAATCAAGCTGCAGTAGGTCATTGCCTTAACCTATTCAATGACACTGTGATGCATCATTACAGACAAATGTTAAAACGAAGGGAAAAACTCATGTCTCTTGACAAATTTGTAGTGAGACAAACAAGCACTGAACCACAACCAAGTCCTAGTGGTATTCAGGCAAAACGCAGGAGAGAGAAAACATCACTGCCTTATGTGATAATGGAAGGGGACTCCCCTTCCAAACAGTAACAATTCTCCTCCTCCCTCCTCATCACCATCTACCATACGCCATCCAGAGCCCTCCATAAAGGTAAGAGAAACTTTGGTACTGTATTGTAGCTAGAAAAAACATTGTATTCAGTATAAAATGTATTTGTATGTTAATATTTTGGAGGGTAGGGAATGGATTAATTCAATTCCATTTATTTCTTATGGGAAAAATCACTTCGACTTACAATCCGTCTCTGGGAACGGATTAGCATCGTAAGTCGAGGCCCCATTGTATATATATATATATATATATATATATATATATATATATATATATATATATATATATATATATATATATATTATATATATATATATATATATATATATATATATAATATATATATATACCCCACCACGTCGCCTCCCCACCCACGAGGCCACCTTGCCACCTGCCCATAGAAGCCGGGAGGCTCCCATGTGTGTCTACGCCACCCACCCACCCAATGTATACCCACATATTGTGTAGTGGGTGTATACCCACACTTTGTATAGAGGTGGTATATGTATTACCACTCATCTGAGTAGTAAGTGCCACGGCCAGCTGATCAACCCCCCAGCCTCCAACCGCCGCCCACCCTCCCGCCCATGTCGCAGCTCTCAACAGATAGCCAGGCTTCTCCAAGCCAAGATGAGCCATCAAGCAGGGGTAGACACGGTAGATGTCAGACGTGTGACAGGGTATGCTATATCCGGTTGAGGGACGATAATGTGCGCATTCATTACAACAACGGAGCCAGGTGTTTGGGTTCTGAGCGCCCTCCCAGGGAGAACACCAATCAACAACCCACACCGCCCGTAAGGCAAAACACCTCCCAGACCTTCATTCCCACAGAAAATTTATTAGAAGCTATCAAAGCAACATCGGTCAGAACCTTGCAGCACATCCCTAAAGCAGCCCGCCCCCATGCAGCAGCCAAATTATCTGCCCTGCTGAGAAAGGTCAACGACTCTCCTGGAACGACCCAAGCATGGCACAACCTCCTAATGTTTGGCAACATATGTCTAGCCACCCCTGCAAGGAGAGACAAAACCTTAGTTGCCTCAGTCATCAAAGCTATAAATGATTTTCCCAGGGAGGACAACCAGGTGCGCCTTCCCACTCGCGCGAGAAACACCCATGGCAGGAAGAGCAACAGTGGCATATCCGAGACATCAAAAATCAGAACATCAGTCACCAAGAAAATAGAAGAAGGAAACGCTATTGGCGCAATACGAGTCATCACCAGTGAGGACTCAATTGCCGACAGAGATGCCGCAACAGCTCAAGCCCTAAGGGAGAAATACCCACCCAGGGCTCCGCGTGAGGACGACATTGTACAAGTGGGGGCTACCGGAGCAGAACCTCTATGGGTGGCTGAATCTGTGGTCCATAAAGCAGCCATGTCTTTCCCTACAGGATCAGCAGGTGGGTTCACAGGACTAAAACCCAACCACCTCAAGCAAATGCTCAACCCTGCACTGGGTGACATTGCAAAGAACCTCTTGGTGGAACTAACCAGATTCACCAACACATGTCTAGCTGGCAACATACCAGCGTCCATAAGACCTATCTTTTTTGGCGCATCTCTCTGTGCTCAAAAGAAAAAGGATGGAGGGATCAGGCCAATAGCTGTGGGCAATTCTCTCCGGCGTCTCGTCGCAAAGGCAGCTGCAAGAACAGTTAGTGATGCAGCGGCCAACATGCTGAAGCCAAAACAGCTCGGGTTTGGCATTCCACAAGGGTGTGAGACGGCAGCCCATGCAGCTCGAGCCTTCATCACCAACATCACAGACGAAAAGGCCCTTATCAAGCTAGATTTAAAAAATGCCTTCAATTTGGTGCTGAGGGATGCTGTACTCCGTGCGGTTCATAGTCATTTCCCTTCCCTCTACCCTTTTGTACATTCATGCTACAGTATGGATCTTAAGCTACTTTTTGGCGAACATGAAATTGACTCGCGAGAATGCGTCCAACAGGGTGACCCCCTTGCTCCTCTCCTTTTCTGCTTAGCCATCAAACAAGTCACAGAGGTCCTGTCCAGCGAGCTTAACATCTGGTTCTTGGATGATGGTACCCTAGCTGGTTCCCAAGACTCCCTCCTGGAGGACATCAGAAAAACCAGGAGCAAGGTGCAGTTTGAGACCTCACCCTGAACCCTTCCAAATGTGAAATAATATGTTCCAACCAGGGCATCGTAGAGAGAATAGAGGGTCTTCTGCCAAATATCCATAAAACTAAACCTAAAGACAGCACACTCCTAGGATCTCCCCTGGGGTTGAAAGCCATCGATGAGGTCCTTGATAAGATAATCGCCGACCTTAAGAGGATGGATGGGAGGATTGAGGATATTGATGCTCATGATGCACTCTACCTCATCACCAGATGTCTGTCCCTCCCCAGGTTAACCTACTTTCTGAGGTGTTCACCATCTTACAGTAGCCAAAAACTAAGTGAGTATGACCGGTTACTGAAATCAATGCTAGAAAAAGCCCTTAACCTCTCTCTCGATGACCTACAGTGGAAACAAGCCTCTCTTCCCATAAGACTTGGGGGCCTCGGAGTTCGAACAGCAACGCAAATCGCTGTTCCAGCCTTCCTGTCCTCCTTATCAGCATCCGACGACCTTGTGAAGGAAATTCTACCTGCCCACTTACATCAGCTGGCAGGTGTACATGATCCCAATTTTATACGCTGTGCCACAAAGTGGGCCTCTCGTGCAGGCCAATCACCTCAACCACCATCCCCAAAAGCCCACAAGAAATCCAGCTGGGATGGCCCCATTGTAGACCAAGTTGCTGCAGAGTGCCTGGGTGCTGCAACAACACAACACGACATTGCTCGCCTCACAGCAGTAGCAGCACCACATGCAGGGGATTTCCTGTTAGCAACCCCAATGTCGGCAACTGGCACACGTCTCACACCACACGCCCTCCGAATTGCTGTGGCCCTCCGCCTTGCTGCCCCAATCCACACCAGATATAGGTGTATTTGCGGCGAGGTGGTGGCTGACAGGTACGGCCACCATGGCCTACTCTGCCAAAGCACAGGGGGATGGCACTCGAGACACAGTGAAGTTAACGACATCATCAAGAGGAGCCTCACCACAGCTGAATGCCCAGCTGAAAGAGAGCCCCGTTACCTAACGCCCCGTAACTCTGATGCTCTTATTGGTCGCCCGGATGGTATCACAGTGAACCCCTGGAAGAATGGCAAGCAGTTGGTATGGGACTACACGTGCGTATCAACCCTGGCTAACACCTACATTAACCTCAGTGTTGCACAACCAGGTGGCGCTGCTACCCACAGGGAAGCAGCCAAATCCCGTAAGTATAGAGAACTGGATCACCACTACAATTTTGTCCCCATTGCTTCTGAGACACTCGGCGCCTGGGGTAAAAGTGCTACCAGTTTTTTGAAGGAACTGGGTTCTAGGCTCATTGAAACAACAAGGGACCCAAGAGCTGCAAGCTTTCTTTTCCAGCGCCTCAGTGTGGCGATACAGAGGGAAAATGCGCACTGCATCCAGGGTTTCTGCCCGCCATCTGAGGAGCTGGAGGAACTCGACAACCTATGATAACCATCTTTGTAACCCATATGTAACTCCTTTTTTGTAACAAAGTTCAAATAAAGTAAAAATATATGTGTACATACAAAAGAATGGGGGTGGTAGGAGAAGATAATATTAGTGTTCAGTGAGAAACCACAAGGTCTCCTCTGAATACTTTTTATTTCTCCGAGGCTATGGGTCCCCACATTGGCACCAGAGGTGGTACCCTCACAAACTTTATATATATATATATATATATATATATATATATATATATATATATATATATATATATATATATATATATATATATATATATATATATATAACTGAAAACTCACACCCCAGAAGTGACTCGAACCCATACTCCCAGGAGCAACGCAACTGGTATGTACAAGACGCCTTAATCCACTTGACCATCACGACCGGACAAAATGAGGTGATAGCCTAAGCTATTTGAACCACCCCACCGCCGGCACTCAGATAGTAATCTTGGGCATAGCATTTTACCAAATCACCTCATTCTTTGGGGCACACGTGAGGAACACAAATGCGAACAAGCCTGAATGGTCCCCAGGACAATATGCAACTGAAAACTCACACCCCAGAAGTGACTCGAACCCATACTCCCAGGAGCAACGCAACTGGTATGTACAAGACGCCTTAATCCACTTGACCATCACGACCGGACAAAATGAGGTGATAGCCTAAGCTATTTGAACCACCCCACCGCCGGCACTCAGATAGTAATCTTGGGCATAGCATTTTACCAAATCACCTCATTCTTTGGGGCACACGTGAGGAACACAAATGCGAACAAGCCTGAATGGTCCCCAGGACAATATGCAACTGAAAACTCACACCCCAGAAGTGACTCGAACCCATACTCCCAGGAGCAATGGAACTGGTATGTACAAGACGCCTTAATCCACTTGACCATCACGACCGGACAAAATGAGGTGATAGCCTAAGCTATTTGAACCACCCCACCGCCGGCACTCGGATAGTAATCTTGGGCATAGCATTTTACCAAATCACCTCATTCTTTGGGGCACACGTGAGGAACACAAATGCGAACAAGCCTGAATGGTCCCCAGGACAATATGCAACTGAAAACTCACACCCCAGAAGTGACTCGAACCCATACTCCCAGGAGCAACGCAACTGGTATGTACAAGACGCCTTAATCCACTTGACCATCACGACCGGACAAAACGAGGTGATAGCCTAAGCTATTTGAACCACCCCACCGCCGGCACTCGGATAGTAATCTTGGGCATAGCATTTTACCAAATCACCTCATTCTTTGGGGCACACGTGAGGAACACAAATGCGAACAAGCCTGAATGGTCCCCAGGACAATATGCAACTGAAAACTCACACCCCAGAAGTGACTCGAACCCATACTCCCAGGAGCAACGCAACTGGTATGTACAAGACGCCTTAATCCACTTGACCATCACGACCGGACAAAATGAGGTGATAGCCTAAGCTATTTGAACCACCCCACCGCCGGCACTCAGATAGTAATCTTGGGCATAGCATTTTACCAAATCACCTCATTCTTTGGGGCACACGTGAGGAACACAAATGCGAACAAGCCTGAATGGTCCCCAGGACAATATGCAACTGAAAACTCACACCCCAGAAGTGACTCGAACCCATACTCCCAGGAGCAACGCAACTGGTATGTACAAGACGCCTTAATCCACTTGACCATCACGACCGGACAAAATGAGGTGATAGCCTAAGCTATTTGAACCACCCCACCGCCGGCACTCGGATAGTAATCTTGGGCATAGCATGCCCAAGATTACGGTCGTAATCGGCCGTAATGATTATCCAAGTCTTGACCATCACGACTTGGGCGGTCGTGATGGTCAAGTGGATTAAGGCGTCTTGTACATACCAGTTGCGTTGCTCCTGGGAGTATGGGTTCGAGTCACTTCTGGGGTGTGAGTTTTCAGTTGCATATTGTCCTGGGGACCATTCAGGCTTGTTCGCATTTGTGTTCCTCACGTGTGCCCCAAAGAATGAGGTGATTTGGTAAAATGCTATGCCCAAGATTACTATCCGAGTGCCGGCGGTGGGGTGGTTCAAATAGCTTAGGCTATCACCTCATTTTGTCCGGTCGTGATGGTCAAGTGGATTAAGGCGTCTTGTACATACCAGTTGCGTTGCTCCTGGGAGTATGGGTTCGAGTCACTTCTGGGGTGTGAGTTTTCAGTTGCATATTGTCCTGGGGACCATTCAGGCTTGTTCGCATATATATATATATATATATATATATATATATATATATATATATATATATATATATATATATATATATATATATATATATATATATATATATGAAAGTTTCTGAGGGTACCACCTCTGGTGCCAATGTGGGGACCCATAGCCTCGGAGAAGAAAATAAAAAGTATTCAGAGGAGACCTTGTGGTTTCTCACTGAACACTAATATTATCTTCTCCTACCACCCCCCATTCTTTTGTATGTACACATATATATTTACTTTATCTGAATATAAATTATATATATATATATATATATATATATATATATATATATATATATATATACATATATATATATATATATATATATATATATATATATATATATATATATATATATATATATATATATATGAAAGTTTGTGAGGGTACCACCTCTGGTGCCAATGTGGGGACCCATAGCCTCGGAGAAGAAAATAAAAAGTATTCAGAGGAGACCTTGTGGTTTCTCACTGAACACTAATATTATCTTCTCCTACCACCCCTATTCTTTTGTATGTACACATATATATTTACTTTATCTGAACTTTGTTACAAAAAAGGAGTTACATATGGGTTACAAAGATGGTTATCATAGGTTGTCGAGTTCCTCCAGCTCCTCAGATGGCGGGCAGGAACCCTGGATGCAGTGCGCATTTCCCCTCTGTATCGCCACACTGAGGTGCTGGAAAAGAAAGCTTGCAGCTCTTGGGTCCCTTGTCGTTTCAATGAGCCTAGAACCCAGTTCCTTCAAAAAACTGGTAGCACTTTTACCCCAGGCGCCGAGTGTCTCAGAAGCAATGGGGACAAAATTGTAGTGGTGATCCAGTTCTCTATACTTACGAGATTTGGCTGCTTCCCTGTGGGTGGCAGCGCCACCTGGTTGTGCAACACTGAGGTTAATGTAGGTGTTAGCCAGGGTTAATACGCATGTGTTGTCCCATACCAACTGCTTGCCATTCTTCCAGGGGTTCACTGTGATACCATCCTAAGTCTCCTTGTTTCATTTTCTAACTTACTTTTTAACTTACTCTTACCTAGTCATTTACCGAAATTATTTAATTGAGTGCATTAAGTAGTTCTTCAGGTCTTTTTAATTATACAGTCATAACTGAACTATCTATAGTTATTAATCATTAGCTTAAATTTGCCTATGTTTATTATTCAACTTTTCTTTGATTTCATTTATTACCTAGGGTTGCCTAGCCTCGCCATGCTCCCTTACTCCATTGTACCCCTGGCTTTGCCTGCATCTAAAATTGCAAATTGTTACTTACAGTGTACCTGAGAGTACTCGTAAGCAATCTACCTCATTTTTTTTTTCATTTTTGCTCAATTTGTTTTTTGTATTGCTTAGTCTTGCTTATATTTTTTTGTTTTGTATTTCTATATCTTGTGTTTTGTATAGTCCATGTTTATATGTTTTTTCTTTAATCTCTTTTATTACCTAGGTTGCCTAGCCTAGCCATACTCCCTTACTCCATTGTACCCCTGTAAGCCCCTTGTAAGCTAACTTTTTTTTTTTTTTTTCATTTTGTGTTTGTTTTGTACAGTATTGTGTATATATTTTTCCCTATTTTATAGCTTATTTCTACCTTGTAATTTGCCTTTCTTCCCTTGTTTTTCTTGCAATCAGCTTTTTTTATGCAGACAAGTATAGACCCAGAACTTAACCTCTTATCCACTATCTATGACAATAATCACTTTAATGATCTAAATTGCAGATATTTTGCAGCACATGATGTAAACAATGTATTAACTCATAATCACAATATCTCTGTAATCAATTTGAACGTTAGATCCCTAGATAAACACTTCGATGATGTTAGTGCCTTGATTGAAACTATTGGCAACAAATTCTCTTTTATTATACTTACTGAAACATGGTTGAAAGAGGATACTACTCAACTCTTTAACATGCCTAACTACTCAGCAATTCACAACTGTCGTCAACTTCAGAGAGGTGGTGGCACTGCTCTTTACTACCACCAAGAACTAACATGCTTAAAAGAAATTAGAACTAGAGACTGCTATGGGGAGTATATCTTCGCCAGCTTCAGAGTCAAGGGTGCCGAGTCTGTCCTGTCTGTGGGTGCAGTCTATAGAATTCCCAACACTGATGTGTCTGAATTCAACTCAAACCTTAGAAATCTAATACTTGATAACAGACTGAACAAAAACCACCTAATTATCGCAGGGGACTTTAATATTGACCTCTGCGAGCCAGAACACCCTACTGCTGTTAGCTTCCTCAACTGTATGAATTCCTGCTTCCTCATACCCTTAATCACTAGACCTACTAGAATCACTGATAGCACTGCCACGACTCTAGATCACATCTGGACCAACATAACTTCTCCGCTTACTTCAGGTATAATCACCGATAGCACTACAGACCATTACCCCACATTTCTCTTAACTAACATTAGCAAACCACCTCTAGAAACAAGGGAGTTAAGCTTTAGGCTGCACAATGAAACTGCTATAAACAATTTTATAACTGCTGCTGATAATGTCAACTGGGAGTCCGAGTTAGGTAACATAGGGGACATCAACCTAGCAGTGCAATCTTTTCTACAAACAACTCTTAGCCTTTATAACACCCACTGTCCTAGGCTTACAAAACAAGTCACAAGCAAAAGGCTTAACAATCCTTGCTTTACAAAGGGAATACTTAAATCCATTAACAAAAAACACGACCTTGAGAAGAAGTATAGGTTAGGAATTGTCTCCAAAGAATTCTCAAAGAATTACTCATTATTGCTATTTAAGATAATTAGACGAGCCAAAACTAAATACTACGAAGATAAATTTACCCAAATAAAGAGCAACATTAAACAAACTTGGAGCACAATTTCACAAATATTGGGATCAAAGAAATCTTTTAATAACAAACCGACTCTCCTGTCTAATAACGATGGTCAGCTTTCAGCCTCTGATTCTGCTATTGAGTTCAATAGGTTCTTCTCTTCCATTGGTTCATCCCTTGCAAATAATATTCCATCTTCCAGTACTGACATTAAGGACTATCTTACAGGTAACTATCCACAGTCTCTGTACCTAAAGCCTATTAACTCTACTGACGTCAATGAGATAATCCTTTCCCTTAAAACCAAGTCTGGTGCCCTTGAGGAGATACCAACTTTAATTTACAAAAAAGCCTTTAGATCTTTAGCCCCTGCTATTGCTTTGCTCTTCAACAAGTCACTTGAACTCCAAACCTTTCCTGATATTCTAAAAAAAGCGAGAGTAACGCCTGTCCACAAATGTGGTGATCCCACAGATGTTAACAACTACAGACCTATATCAATCCTGCCAAACTTGTCAAAAATGTTTGAAAAACTAATCTATAAGCAGCTTTACTCATATCTAGCCAAACTCAATATACTTAGCCCTTGCCAATATGGCTTCAGACCCAAAAAAAGCACTAACGATGCACTTATTAGTATGCTTAACTCGATTCATACAGCTCTTGATAAAAAGGAGTTCCCTGTTGGGTTATTTGTGGACCTGCGTAAAGCTTTTGATACTGTCAACCACCAAAACCTTCTTCTTAAATTACATCATTATGGAGTCAGAGGACACTCCCTACAATACCTCGAATCCTACCTTCCTGACAGGCTCCAATATGTTTCTGTGAATAATACAATCTCTCCCACCCTACCCATCAACATTGGTGTTCCTCAGGGCAGCATACTTGGCCCTCTCCTCTTTCTCATCTACATTAATGACCTTCCAAATGCCTCCCAACACCTCAAACCAATTCTATTTGCTGACGACACAACCTTCATTTACTCCAGTCCTGACCCTCTTGCTCTAAATGCCACAGTAAATACTGAGCTAAATAAAGTCCATCTTTGGCTAACTGCCAACAAACTCACCCTTAACATTGACAAAACTTTCTATATTCTGTTTGGCAATAAATCCTCTAGTCAAATAAATCTCAAAATAAACAATACCCAAATTTGTAACAAATTAGATGGCAAATTCCTTGGCATTCTCATTGACCACAAGCTGAATTTCCAGGGACACATTCTAAATATATAAAAAAAGTTTCAAAAACTGTGGGCATTCTTTCTAAGATCAGATATTATGTACCACGCCCTGCCCTGGTGACTCTCTATTACTCCCTTATCTATCCATATCTCAACTATGGTATTTGTGCTTGGGGTTCTACTACCCAAAATCCCTTACGTCCTCTAATTACCCAACACAAAGCTGCTATTAGAACAATATCCAACTCTGACCCCAGACATCACTCGGTACCCCTACTCAAATCTCTGAATATGTTAGACATTAAGTCACTGCACATTCTCTCATGTGTATTATACATATATAAAACGTTAAACTATAATGTTTAAACTATAAGTTTGATCTCGAGCTACGCTACGGGACCAACGTGATCACGCTACGCTCAGATGTTTAGATTCAGATGTTTATTCAGGTAAGGTATATACATACAAGTGATGTTACATTAATGGATTGATATATAGATAGAGCTAGTACATACAATGCCTAAAGCCACTATTACGCAATGCGTTTCGGGCAAGAAAAACATTAATATCTAGAACTTAATACTAATTGAGCATAAAGAATAAAAGATGTTGAGAACAAATACAAATAAAGATAAAAAAAAAGGGGGAACATGACTGAAAAAGCAGCACAAATACAATAGGTTGACAAACAGTGTTGATTAAAAAAAAAAAGAAAAAAAAAGAAAATAACAGACATGGGTTGACAATAGAGGAGTGAGGTAGATTACAGGGAATTTATTAGGTAGTGTTTAGTTTTTATCTTAAACTGGTTGAGAGAGGTACAGTCTTTAACATGGTTGGGAAGGTCATTCCACATTCTGGGCCCCTTGATTTGCAGAGCATTTCTAGTTTGATTAAGACGTACTCTAGGAATATCAAAACTGTATTTATTTCTGGTGTGGTGCTCATGGGTTCTGTTACAACCTTCTATGAAGCTTTTAAGATCAGGATTGGCATTATAGTTTAGCGTTTTATATATGTATAATACACATGAGAGAATGTGCAGTGACTTAATATCTAACATATTAAGAGATTTGAGTAGGGGTACCGAGTGATGTCTGGGGCCAGAGTTGGATATTGTTCTAATAGCGGCTTTGTGTTGGGTAATTAGAGGACGTAAGTGATTTTGGGTAGTAGAACCCCAAGCACAAATACCATAGTTGAGATAAGGATAGATAAGGGAGTAATAGAGAGTCACCAGAGCAGGGCGTGGTACATAATATCTGATCTTAGAAAGAATGCCCACAGTTTTTGAAACTTTTTTTGATATATTTAGAATGTGTCCCTGGAAATTCAGCTTGTGGTCAATGAGAATGCCAAGGAATTTGCCATCTAATTTGTTACAAATTTGGGTATTGTTTATTTTGAGATTTATAAGACTAGAGGATTTATTGCCAAACAGAATATAGAAGGTTTTGTCAATGTTAAGGGTGAGTTTGTTGGCAGTTAGCCAAAGATGGACTTTATTTAGCTCAGTATTTACTGTGGCATTTAGAGCAAGAGGGTCAGGACTGGAGTAAATGAAGGTTGTGTCGTCAGCAAATAGAATTGGTTTGAGGTGTTGGGAGGCATTTGGAAGGTCATTAATGTAGATGAGAAAGAGGAGAGGGCCAAGTATGCTGCCCTGAGGAACACCAATGTTGATGGGTAGGGTGGGAGAAATTGTATTATTCACAGAAACATATTGGAGCCTGTCAGTAAGGTAGGACTCGAGGTATTGTAGGGAGTGTCCTCTGACTCCATAATGATGTAATTTAAGAAGAAGGTTTTGGTGGTTGACAGTATCAAAAGCTTTACGCAGGTCCACAAATAACCCAACAGGGAGCTCCTTTTTATCAAGAGCTGTATGAATCGAGTTAAGCATACTAATAAGTGCATCGTTAGTGCTTTTTTTGGGTCTGAAGCCATATTGGCAAGGGCTAAGTATATTGAGTTTGGCTAGATATGAGTAAAGCTGCTTGTATATAAGTTTTTCAAAAATTTTTGACAAGTTTGGCAGGATTGATATAGGTCTGTAGTTGTTAACATCTGTGGGGTCACCACATTTGTGGACAGGCGTTACTCTCGCTTTTTTTAGAATATCTGGAAAGGTTTGGAGTTCAAGTGACTTGTTGAAGAGCAAAGCAATAGCAGGGGCTAAAGATCTGGAGGCTTTTTTGTAAATTAAAGTTGGTATCTCCTCAAGGGCACCAGACTTGGTTTTAAGGGAAAGGATTATCTCATTGACGTCAGTGGAGTTAATAGGCTTTAGGTACAGAGACTGTGGATAGTTACCTGTAAGATAGTCCTTAATGTCAGTACTGGAAGATGGAATATCATTTGCAAGGGATGAACCAATGGAAGAGAAGAACCTATTGAACTCAATAGCAGAATCAGAGGCTGAAAGCTGACCATCGTTATTAGACAGGAGAGTCGGTTTGTTATTTAAAGATTTCTTTGATCCCAATATTTGTGAAATTGTGCTCCAAGTTTGTTTAATGTTGCTCCTCACTCTAAGCTGTATATCAGCCCTTATACTATTGCCAGATGATGTAGACCGCCACCCACAGGCAGCTAAGTACATGGAGTCCTAGCATGTTATAGCAAAACCAAAGTAACCGACCAAAATCAACTCATTCCATCTCAATTAAGTTTCAAAACATTCCTCTTCGGCTGTGAGTACCAGTGCATGCTCCCGCCACCGCGCTGCCTGACGCAAGTTTCTTCACAATATATACCCCCAGTCCATTCTAACCAATCATGTCTCCTAAAAATGGGGCTGTGCAGAGAAAGAAGGACAACAAACCCCTTAACAAGGCAACCATCCCGGCCAACTCAAACAATATTCGTGTTTCTCCGTCTGGAAGCTCTGGGGTCCAGGGCAGCGGTGCTGCCCTCCCCTCCACCCCTTTGAGCAAGGGAGCAGAGTACTCTCAACCCTCTCCTATGGACATGCTAGCATCCCACTATAAGCAACTCAAGCGAGCTTCCGGTCCCTCACCGAAATTCTATAACTGGGCCGAGAATCAGTGGTTCAAAAAGTTGTGCCAAGTCCTCGAGTCTCAAAATGTTATCATCTTGAGTCTTCTAAATGAGAATCTAGCGATCCGCGCTAATCTCCAACAACAACAACAAGAAATAACCCTCCTCCGCGAGGATATTAGAAACTGCAAGGCAAGCCAAGACCAACTACAGCATGATTTGAATGATCTCCGTGAGGAAAGCAACCTTCTGAAAACTGATGAAGCCATTAAAAAACAGGAGGAAGCGCTCAACAAAATGACTGCATGTATCAGTACATTTTCAGCCCAGCGTTCTGTCTCCCAGGATGAACAAGACCAGCAAAAGCTGCTAGACTCTGTTATAGTGTCGTCCCAAGATATACCTGTGGAACATGATGGTGAAAACTGTGTCGAAATAGCTCTGGATCTCTTAAAAGACAAATTGCAGCTCATTCTAAACAAATCTGACGTTATTGCTGCCTACAGAGTAGGCAAAAAGAATCCATCAGGTCAAAACCAACGGAAAATTCGCCTGAAGCTGTCTTCCCAGTTCACGAAATCCAATCTAGTCCGGACAGCTGTAGCCCAACGGAAGGGATTATACATCAACGAGTGCTTGACTAGGAACAGACAGCACCTCCTCTACCGCCTGCGTCAAATCCGTCAAAAAAACCCAGATGCGATTCATCAGTGTTTCGTTAGAGATGGACTGATAAAGGTGAGAAAAACCGCAGAGGGCAAAATGTTCACAATTACTAAAGAAGAGAACCTCAACGCTTTCCTCTCCCAATGTGGTCTGTCTCAGCTCATTATTACTCCCAGTGAATTAACTTAATTAACCCCCTGTCAACTAGTGGGGCTAGGTTTCCTAAGTCTCACTGTTTCATTTTCTGACTTAATTTTTAACTTACTCTTGTAGCGAGTAGATTATCCCAATAATATACTCGCTCCAAATGCTTTGTTAATATTCCTGTCAACCTTTGGAGATGAATGAGGTGAGGCGTTGCCCGGACAACACGGTGAGGCGTTGCCCGGGCATATAAGCAGCAGGATAGCAAACATTAACCAGGGTCTACTTTCAAGTGTGGTCTAGAGCAGACACTTGCGAGATACTGTACCAACGCTCAGTGCGCTCAACTCACACCAACGTATCACCTGTGTACTTCTGTATATTCGACCAAATATATATATAGTATCTTAGTGTCTGTGTTTATTTGTCACCATACTTTACGTAACAATAGAACCGTTACATTGGTGACCCCAGAGAGTTTCGACGATACCCAGCCACGATGGACTACAACATGGATTCTCACTGGACCTCTACTGCTGCTGCTTGCTGTGGACCGCAGCCACCTGTCATGGAACGTTGCCAACACCCTCGCCACAGCTATGATTTTCATCGCGTCCATCTCTGCATTTTCATCTACTACGGCTTGCTGCTCCACGATCGTTACTCACTCATCTGACAGCCTCATCAATGATTACATCATGTTGGATCTACAGCTTGACCTGCCGACTCTCCGTCGCTGCCAAGGCACTGCTTGTCCTACGCCCACGACAGCTGCTCTGTCATCAGATTCATCTACACGTTCACTGCATTTTGATACTCGGCCGACTCAAGCCCTTTGCGCAGTACAGGACTTATAGCTTGCGTTTCCGACACTTCGTCGCCTTCAGGACAATTCAGCTCTAGGTGTGATTACCTCGTTGTCCTAACTACGTGCCTACATTACCTCCTAATGTCCTGGTGCCCGAGCCCATCTGCCCCGGATCTAAATGCTCCACCAGCGACCCAAGGACGCAACAATTATGCACATTCTTCTCTCCTGCTACACCGAGCTTGTCCACACACTGCCTACATCTTTTAGTACCAGACTACAATTTCCACAGTCAACAATGTAGTACTCGCGCGTGTACAGTCCTAATCAACCCAAGACGCTACAGCTTCGACACAGAGCAGACAGCAGACTACGACCGCATCGAGCCGCCACGCTCTCGCTCCCCGAGTTTAGACACTCACAATTCTCAATCGAGCCGCCACGCTCTCGCTCCCCGAGTTTAGACACTCACGATTCTCAATCGAGCCACCACGCTCTCCCACATAGAGCTCCACGACTCCGGCCTCACTCAGCTCTCTGCTCTGCTCCAGGCTTCGTCTCAAACGTCTGCGACACTACTAAATCCAGAGACACATCCGCCGACTACGCAGTTCACTTTTCGACCACAGTTACCAGCAGCGCCGCCACCTACGACAACGGATGATCCTGTACGACCTCCCACCCTACAACCCCAGTTACCAGCCGCACCACAACCTGATCCTACGACAACGGACGATCCTGTGCGACCTCCCACCCTACGACCCCAGTTAGATGACATCAGCAAAGAGGAGGAAGTTAACTTTGATGGTTATGTGACTGCGAGCAGGGCGTACAATTCACCGACCAGCTAAGTTCCTTGATCAAGTATTTTTCCTTTTATCCCCTGGGAGGGGGAGTTCTGTAGCGAGTAGATTATCCCAATAATATACTCGCTCCAAATGCTTTTTTTTTTTTTTTTTTTTTTTGAGATATATACAGGAGTTGTTACATTCTTGTACAGCCACTAGTACGCGTAGCGTTTCGGGCAATTCCTTAATCCTATGGTCCCTGGAATACGATCCCCTGCCGCGAAGAATCGTTTTTTCATCCAAGTACATATTTTACTGTTGCGTTAAACAGAGGCTACAGTTAAGGAATTGCGCCCAGTAAATCCTCCCCGGCCAGGATACGAACCCATGACATAGCGCTCGCGGAACGCCAGGCGAGTGTCTCACCACTACACCACGGAGACTGCTAATATTATTAATATTCCTGTCAACCTTTGGAGATGAATGAGGTGAGGCGTTGCCCGGACAACACGGCGAGGCGTTGCCCGGACAACACGGTGAGGCGTTGCCCGGGCATATAAGCAGCAGGATAGCAAACATTAACCAGGGTCTACTTTCAAGTGTGGTCTAGAGCAGACACTTGCGAGATACTGTACCAACGCTCAGTGCGCTCAACTCACACCAACGTATCACCTGTGTACTTCTGTATATTCGACCAAATATATATATAGTATCTTAGTGTCTGTGTTTATTTGTCACCATACTTTACGTAACAATAGAACCGTTTCACTCTTAACTAGTCATTTACTGAAATTATTTAATTGAGTGCATAAATAGTTCTTCAGGTCTTATTAATTATACAGTCATAACTGAACTATTTATAGTTAATAATCATTAGCTTAAATTTGCCTATGCTTATTATTCAACTTTTCTTTGATTCCATTTATTACCTAGGTTGCCTAGCCTCGCCATGCTCCCTTACTCCATTGTACCCCTGGCTTTGCCTGCATCTCAAATTGCAAATTGTTCTTACAGTGTACCTGAGAGTACTTGTAAGCAATCTACCTCATTTTTCATTTTTGCTCAATTTGTTTTTGTATTGCTTAGTCTTGTTTATATTTTTGTTTTGTATTTCTATATCTTGTGTTTTGTATAGTCCATGTTTATATGTTTTTTCGTTAATCTCATTTATTACCTAGGTTGCCTAGCCTAGCCATACTCCCTTACTCCATTGTACCCCTGTAAGCCCCTTTTGAGTTTGCTTTGTACTGTATTGTGTACATTTTTTCCCCTATTTTATAGCTTATTTCTACCTTGTTATTTGCCTTTCTTCCCTTGTTTTTCCTGCAATCAGCTTTTATTATGCAGACAAGTATAGACCCTGAACTTAACCTCTTATCCACTATCTATGACAATTATCACTTTAATGATCTAAATTGCAGATATTTTGCAGCACATGATGTAAACAATGTATTAACTCATAATCTCAATATCTCTGTAATCAATCTGAACGTTAGATCCCTAGGTAAACACTTCGATGATGTTAGTGCCTTGATTGAAGCTATTGACAACAAATTCTCTTTTACTATACTTACTGAAACATGGTTGAAAGAGGATACTACTCAGCTCTTTAACATGCCTAACTACTCAGCAATTCACAACTGTCGTCAACTTCAGAGAGGTGGTGGCACTGCTCTTTACTACCACCAAGAACTAACATGCTTAAAAGAAATTAGAACCAGAGACTGCTATGGGGAGTATATCTTCGCCAGCTTCAGAGTCAAGGGTGCCGAGTCTGTCCTGACTGTGGGTGCAGTTTATAGAATTCCTAACACTGATGTGTCCGAATTCAACTCAAACCTTAGAAATCTAATACTTGATAACAGACTGAACAAAAACCACCTAATTATCGCAGGGGACTTTAATATTGACCTCTGCGAGCCTGAACACCCCACTGCTGTTAGCTTCCTCAACTGTATGAATTCCTGCTTCCTCATACCCTTAATCACTAGACCTACTAGAATCACTGATAGCACTGCCACGACGCTCGATCACATCTGGACAAACATAACCTCTCCGCTTACTTCAGGTATAATCACCGATAGCACTACAGATCATTACCCCACATTTCTCTTAACTAACATTAGCAAACCACCTCTTGAGTCAAGAGTGATACGTTTTAGACTACACAATGAAACTGCTATAGACAATTTTATAACTGCTGCTGATAATGTCAACTGGGAGTCCGAGTTAGGTAACATAGTGGACATCAACCTAGCAGTGCAATCTTTTCTTCAAAAAACTCTTAGCCTTTATAATACCCACTGTCCTATGCTTACAAAACAAGTCACAACCAAAAGGCTAAACAATCCCTGGCTTACAAAGGGAATACTTAAATCTATTAATAAAAAACATGACCTTGAGAAGAAGTATAGGTTAGGAATTGTCTCCAAAGAATTACTCATTATTGCTGTGTAAGATAATTAAACGAGCCAAAACTAAATACTACGAAGATAAATTTACCCAAATAAAGAGCAACATTAAACAAACTTGGAGAACAATTTCTCAAATATTGGGATCAAAGAAGTCTTTAAATAACAAACCGACTCTCCTGTCTAATAACGATGGTCAGCTTTCAGCCTCTGATTCTGCTATTGAGTTCAATAGGTTCTTCTCTTCCATTGGTTCATCCCTTGCAAATGATATTCCATCTTCCAGTACAGACATTAATGACTATCTTTCAGGTAACTATCCACAGTCTCTGTACCTAAATCCTATTAATTCCACTGACGTCAATGAGATAATCCTTTCCCTTAAAACCAAGTCTGGTGCCCTTGAGGAGATACCAACTTTAATTTACAAAAAAGCCTCCAGATCTTTAGCCCCTGCTATTGTTTTGCTCTTCAACAAGTCACTTGAACTCCAAACCTTCCCAGATATTCTAAAAAAGCGAGAGTAACGCCTGTCCACAAATGTGGTAATCTCACAGATGTTAACAACTACAGACCTATATCTATCCTGCCAAACTTGTCAAAAAATTTTGAAAAACTAATCTATAAGCAGCTTTACTCATATCTAGCCAAACTCAATATACTTAGCCCTTGCCAATATGGCTTCAGACCCCAAAAAAGCACTAACGATGCACTTATTAGTATGCTTAACTCGATTCATACAGCTCTTGATAAAAATGAGTTCCCTGTTGGGTTGTTTGTGGACCTGCGTAAAGCTTTTGATACTGTCAACCACCAAAACCTTCTTCTTAAATTACATCATTATGGAGTCAGAGGACACTCCCTACAATACCTCAAATCCTACCTTACTGACAGGCTCCAATATGTTTCTGTGAATAATACAATCTCTCCCACCCTACCCATCAACATTGGTGTTCCCCAGGGCAGCATACTTGGCCCTCTCCTCTTTCTCATCTACATTAATGACCTTCCAAATGCCTCCCAACACCTCAAACCAATTCTATTTGCTGACGACACAACCTTCATTTACTCCAGTCCTGATCCCCTTGCTCTAAATGCCACAGTAAATACTGAGCTAAATAAAGTCCATCTGTGGCTAACTGCCAACAAACTCACCCTTAACATTGACAAAACTTTCTATATTCTGTTTGGCAATAAATCCTCTAGTCAAATAAATCTCAAAATAAACAATACCCAAATTTGTAACAAATTAGATGGCAAATTCCTTGGCATTCTCATTGACCACAAGCTGAATTTCCAGGGACACATTCTAAATATATAAAAAAAAGTTTCAAAAACTGTGGGCATTCTTTCTAAGATCAGATATTATGTACCACGCCCTGCCCTGGTGACTCTCTATTACTCCCTTATCTATCCATATCTCAACTATGGTATTTGTGCTTGGGGTTCTACTACCCAAAATCACTTACGTCCTCTAATTACCCAACACAAAGCTGCTATTAGAACAATATCCAACTCTGGTCCCAGACATCACTCGGTACCCCTACTCAAATCTCTGAATATGTTAGACATTAAGTCACTGCACATTCTCTCATGTGTATTATACATATATAAAACGCTAAACTATAATGTTTAAACTATAAGTTTGATCTCGAGCTACGCTACGGGACCAACGTGATCACGCTACGCTCCTCACTCTAAGCTGTATATCAGCCCTTATACTATTGCCAGATGATGTAGACCGCCACCCACAGGCAGCTAAGTACATGGAATCCTAGCATGTTATAGCAAAACCAAAGTAGCCGACCAAAATCAACTCATTCCATCTCAATTAAGTTTCAAAACATTCCTCTACGGCTGTGAGTACCAGTGCATGCTGCCGCCACCGCGCTGCCTGACGCAAGTTTCTTCACAATATATACCCCCAGTCCATTCTAACCAATCATGTCTCCTAAAAATGGGGCTGTGCAGAGAAAGAAGGACAACAAATCCCTTAACAAGGCAATCATCCCGGCCAACTCAAACAATATTCGTGTTTCTCCGTCTGGAAGCTCTGGGGTCCAGGGCAGCGGTGCTGCCCTCCCCTCCACCCCTTTGAGCAAGGGAGCAGAGTACTCTCAACCCTCTCCTATGGACATGCTAGCATCCCACTATAAGCGACTCAAGCGAGCTTCCGGTCCCTCACCGGAATTCTATAACTGGGCCGAGAATCAGTGGTTCAAAAAGTTGTGCCAAGTCCTCGAGTCTCAAAATGTTATCATCTTGAGTCTTCTAAATGAGAATCTAGCGATCCGCGCTAATCTCCAACAACAACAACAAGAAATAACCCTCCTCCGCGAGGATATTAGAAACTGCAAGGCAAGCCAAGACCAACTACAGCATGATTTGAATGATCTCCGTGAGGAAAGCAACCTTCTGAAAACTGATGAAGCCATTAAAAAACAGGAGGAAGCTCTCAACAAAATGACTGCATGTATCAGTACATTTTCAGCCCAGCGTTCTGTCTCCCAGGATGAACAAGACCAGCAAAAGCTGCTAGACTCTGTTATAGACGTGTCATCCCAAGATATACCTGTGGAACATGATGGTGAAAACTGTGTCGAAATAGCTCTGGATCTCTTAAAAGACAAATTGCAGCTCATTCTAAACAAATCTGACGTTATTGCTGCCTACAGAGTAGGCAAAAAGAATCCATCAGGTCAAAACCAACGGAAAATTCGCCTGAAGCTGTCTTCCCAGTTCACGAAATCCAATATAGTCCGGACAGCTGTAGCCCAACGGAAGGGATTATACATCAACGAGTGCTTGACTAGGAACAGACAGCACCTCCTCTACCGCCTGCGTCAAATCCGTCAAAAAAACCCAGATGCGATTCATCAGTGTTTCGTTAGAGATGGACTGATAAAGGTGAGAAAAACCGCAGAGGGCAAAATGTTCACAATTACTAAAGAAGAGAACCTCAACGCTTTCCTCTCCCAATGTGGTCTGTCTCAGCTCATTATTACTCCCAATGAATTAACTTAATTAACCCCCTGTCAACTAGTGGGGCTAGGTTTCCTAAGTCTCACTGTTTCATTTTCTGACTTAATTTTTAACTTACTCTTAACTAGTCATTTACTGAAATTATTTAATTGAGTGCATAAATAGTTCTTCAGGTCTTATTAATTATACAGTCATAACTGAACTATTTATAGTTAATAATCATTAGCTTAAATTTGCCTATGCTTATTATTCAACTTTTCTTTGATTCCATTTATTACCTAGGTTGCCTAGCCTCGCCATGCTCCCTTACTCCATTGTACCCCTGGCTTTGCCTGCATCTCAAATTGCAAATTGTTACTTACAGTGTACCTGAGAGTACTTGTAAGCAATCTACCTCATTTTTCATTTTTGCTCAATTTGTTTTTGTATTGCTTAGTCTTGTTTATATTTTTGTTTTGTATTTCTATATCTTGTGTTTTGTATAGTCCATGTTTATATGTTTTTTCGTTAATCTCATTTATTACCTAGGTTGCCTAGCCTAGCCATACTCCCTTACTCCATTGTACCCCTGTAAGCCCCTTTTGAGTTTGCTTTGTACTGTATTGTGTACATTTTTTCCCCTATTTTATAGCTTATTTCTACCTTGTTATTTGCCTTTCTTCCCTTGTTTTTCCTGCAATCAGCTTTTATTATGCAGACAAGTATAGACCCTGAACTTAACCTCTTATCCACTATCTATGACAATTATCACTTTAATGATCTAAATTGCAGATATTTTGCAGCACATGATGTAAACAATGTATTAACTCATAATCTCAATATCTCTGTAATCAATCTGAACGTTAGATCCCTAGGTAAACACTTCGATGATGTTAGTGCCTTGATTGAAGCTATTGACAACAAATTCTCTTTTACTATACTTACTGAAACATGGTTGAAAGAGGATACTACTCAGCTCTTTAACATGCCTAACTACTCAGCAATTCACAACTGTCGTCAACTTCAGAGAGGTGGTGGCACTGCTCTTTACTACCACCAAGAACTAACATGCTTAAAAGAAATTAGAACCAGAGACTGCTATGGGGAGTATATCTTCGCCAGCTTCAGAGTCAAGGGTGCCGAGTCTGTCCTGACTGTGGGTGCAGTTTATAGAATTCCTAACACTGATGTGTCCGAATTCAACTCAAACCTTAGAAATCTAATACTTGATAACAGACTGAACAAAAACCACCTAATTATCGCAGGGGACTTTAATATTGACCTCTGCGAGCCTGAACACCCCACTGCTGTTAGCTTCCTCAACTGTATGAATTCCTGCTTCCTCATACCCTTAATCACTAGACCTACTAGAATCACTGATAGCACTGCCACGACGCTCGATCACATCTGGACAAACATAACCTCTCCGCTTACTTCAGGTATAATCACCGATAGCACTACAGATCATTACCCCACATTTCTCTTAACTAACATTAGCAAACCACCTCTTGAGTCAAGAGTGATACGTTTTAGACTACACAATGAAACTGCTATAGACAATTTTATAACTGCTGCTGATAATGTCAACTGGGAGTCCGAGTTAGGTAACATAGTGGACATCAACCTAGCTGTGCAATCTTTTCTTAAAAAAACTCTTAGCCTTTATAATACCCACTGTCCTATGCTTACAAAACAAGTCACAACCAAAAGGCTAAACAATCCCTGGCTTACAAAGGGAATACTTAAATCTATTAATAAAAAACATGACCTTGAGAAGAAGTATAGGTTAGGAATTGTCTCCAAAGAATTACTCATTATTGCTGTGTAAGATAATTAAACGAGCCAAAACTAAATACTACGAAGATAAATTTACCCAAATAAAGAGCAACATTAAACAAACTTGGAGAACAATTTCTCAAATATTGGGATCAAAGAAGTCTTTAAATAACAAACCGACTCTCCTGTCTAATAACGATGGTCAGCTTTCAGCCTCTGATTCTGCTATTGAGTTCAATAGGTTCTTCTCTTCCATTGGTTCATCCCTTGCAAATGATATTCCATCTTCCAGTACAGACATTAATGACTATCTTTCAGGTAA
Source organism: Procambarus clarkii (assembly GCF_040958095.1). Lineage (NCBI taxonomy): Eukaryota > Metazoa > Arthropoda > Malacostraca > Decapoda > Cambaridae > Procambarus > Procambarus clarkii. The sequence continues at coordinate 33,933,955 of NC_091173.1, forward strand.
CTATCCACAGTCTCTGTACCTAAATCCTATTAATTCCACTGACGTCAATGAGATAATCCTTTCCCTTAAAACCAAGTCTGGTGCCCTTGAGGAGATACCAACTTTAATTTACAAAAAAGCCTCCAGATCTTTAGCCCCTGCTATTGTTTTGCTCTTCAACAAGTCACTTGAACTCCAAACCTTCCCAGATATTCTAAAAAAGCGAGAGTAACGCCTGTCCACAAATGTGGTAATCTCACAGATGTTAACAACTACAGACCTATATCTATCCTGCCAAACTTGTCAAAAAATTTTGAAAAACTAATCTATAAGCAGCTTTACTCATATCTAGCCAAACTCAATATACTTAGCCCTTGCCAATATGGCTTCAGACCCCAAAAAAAGCACTAACGATGCACTTATTAGTATGCTTAACTCGATTCATACAGCTCTTGATAAAAATGAGTTCCCTGTTGGGTTGTTTGTGGACCTGCGTAAAGCTTTTGATACTGTCAACCACCAAAACCTTCTTCTTAAATTACATCATTATGGAGTCAGAGGACACTCCCTACAATACCTCAAATCCTACCTTACTGACAGGCTCCAATATGTTTCTGTGAATAATACAATCTCTCCCACCCTACCCATCAACATTGGTGTTCCCCAGGGCAGCATACTTGGCCCTCTCCTCTTTCTCATCTACATTAATGACCTTCCAAATGCCTCCCAACACCTCAAACCAATTCTATTTGCTGACGACACAACCTTCATTTACTCCAGTCCTGATCCCCTTGCTCTAAATGCCACAGTAAATACTGAGCTAAATAAAGTCCATCTGTGGCTAACTGCCAACAAACTCACCCTTAACATTGACAAAACTTTCTATATTCTGTTTGGCAATAAATCCTCTAGTCAAATAAATCTCAAAATAAACAATACCCAAATTTGTAACAAATTAGATGGCAAATTCCTTGGCATTCTCATTGACCACAAGCTGAATTTCCAGGGACACATTCTAAATATATAAAAAAAAGTTTCAAAAACTGTGGGCATTCTTTCTAAGATCAGATATTATGTACCACGCCCTGCCCTGGTGACTCTCTATTACTCCCTTATCTATCCATATCTCAACTATGGTATTTGTGCTTGGGGTTCTACTACCCAAAATCACTTACGTCCTCTAATTACCCAACACAAAGCTGCTATTAGAACAATATCCAACTCTGGTCCCAGACATCACTCGGTACCCCTACTCAAATCTCTGAATATGTTAGACATTAAGTCACTGCACATTCTCTCATGTGTATTATACATATATAAAACGCTAAACTATAATGTTTAAACTATAAGTTTGATCTCGAGCTACGCTACGGGACCAACGTGATCACGCTACGCTCCTCACTCTAAGCTGTATATCAGCCCTTATACTATTGCCAGATGATGTAGACCGCCACCCACAGGCAGCTAAGTACATGGAATCCTAGCATGTTATAGCAAAACCAAAGTAGCCGACCAAAATCAACTCATTCCATCTCAATTAAGTTTCAAAACATTCCTCTACGGCTGTGAGTACCAGTGCATGCTGCCGCCACCGCGCTGCCTGACGCAAGTTTCTTCACAATATATACCCCCAGTCCATTCTAACCAATCATGTCTCCTAAAAATGGGGCTGTGCAGAGAAAGAAGGACAACAAATCCCTTAACAAGGCAATCATCCCGGCCAACTCAAACAATATTCGTGTTTCTCCGTCTGGAAGCTCTGGGGTCCAGGGCAGCGGTGCTGCCCTCCCCTCCACCCCTTTGAGCAAGGGAGCAGAGTACTCTCAACCCTCTCCTATGGACATGCTAGCATCCCACTATAAGCGACTCAAGCGAGCTTCCGGTCCCTCACCGGAATTCTATAACTGGGCCGAGAATCAGTGGTTCAAAAAGTTGTGCCAAGTCCTCGAGTCTCAAAATGTTATCATCTTGAGTCTTCTAAATGAGAATCTAGCGATCCGCGCTAATCTCCAACAACAACAACAAGAAATAACCCTCCTCCGCGAGGATATTAGAAACTGCAAGGCAAGCCAAGACCAACTACAGCATGATTTGAATGATCTCCGTGAGGAAAGCAACCTTCTGAAAACTGATGAAGCCATTAAAAAACAGGAGGAAGCTCTCAACAAAATGACTGCATGTATCAGTACATTTTCAGCCCAGCGTTCTGTCTCCCAGGATGAACAAGACCAGCAAAAGCTGCTAGACTCTGTTATAGACGTGTCATCCCAAGATATACCTGTGGAACATGATGGTGAAAACTGTGTCGAAATAGCTCTGGATCTCTTAAAAGACAAATTGCAGCTCATTCTAAACAAATCTGACGTTATTGCTGCCTACAGAGTAGGCAAAAAGAATCCATCAGGTCAAAACCAACGGAAAATTCGCCTGAAGCTGTCTTCCCAGTTCACGAAATCCAATATAGTCCGGACAGCTGTAGCCCAACGGAAGGGATTATACATCAACGAGTGCTTGACTAGGAACAGACAGCACCTCCTCTACCGCCTGCGTCAAATCCGTCAAAAAAACCCAGATGCGATTCATCAGTGTTTCGTTAGAGATGGACTGATAAAGGTGAGAAAAACCGCAGAGGGCAAAATGTTCACAATTACTAAAGAAGAGAACCTCAACGCTTTCCTCTCCCAATGTGGTCTGTCTCAGCTCATTATTACTCCCAATGAATTAACTTAATTAACCCCCTGTCAACTAGTGGGGCTAGGTTTCCTAAGTCTCACTGTTTCATTTTCTGACTTAATTTTTAACTTACTCTTAACTAGTCATTTACTGAAATTATTTAATTGAGTGCATAAATAGTTCTTCAGGTCTTATTAATTATACAGTCATAACTGAACTATTTATAGTTAATAATCATTAGCTTAAATTTGCCTATGCTTATTATTCAACTTTTCTTTGATTCCATTTATTACCTAGGTTGCCTAGCCTCGCCATGCTCCCTTACTCCATTGTACCCCTGGCTTTGCCTGCATCTCAAATTGCAAATTGTTACTTACAGTGTACCTGAGAGTACTTGTAAGCAATCTACCTCATTTTTCATTTTTGCTCAATTTGTTTTTGTATTGCTTAGTCTTGTTTATATTTTTGTTTTGTATTTCTATATCTTGTGTTTTGTATAGTCCATGTTTATATGTTTTTTCGTTAATCTCATTTATTACCTAGGTTGCCTAGCCTAGCCTTACTCCCTTACTCCATTGTACCCCTGTAAGCCCCTTTTGAGTTTGCTTTGTACTGTATTGTGTACATTTTTTCCCCTATTTTAGAGCTTATTTCTACCTTGTTATTTGCCTTTCTTCCCTTGTTTTTCCTGCAATCAGCTTTTATTATGCAGACAAGTATAGACCCTGAACTTAACCTCTTATCCACTATCTATGACAATTATCACTTTAATGATCTAAATTGCAGATATTTTGCAGCACATGATGTAAACAATGTATTAACTCATAATCTCAATATCTCTAATCAATCTGAACGTTAGATCCCTAGGTAAACACTTCGATGATGTTAGTGCCTTGATTGAAGCTATTGACAACAAATTCTCTTTTATTATACTTACTGAAACATGGTTGAAAGAGGATACTACTCAGCTCTTTAACATGCCTAACTACTCAGCAATTCACAACTGTCGTCAACTTCAGAGAGGTGGTGGCACTGCTCTTTACTACCACCAAGAACTAACATGCTTAAAAGAAATTAGAACCAGAGACTGCTATGGGGAGTATATCTTCGCCAGCTTCAGAGTCAAGGGTGCCGAGTCTGTCCTGACTGTGGGTGCAGTTTATAGAATTCCTAACACTGATGTGTCCGAATTCAACTCAAACCTTAGAAATCTAATACTTGATAACAGACTGAACAAAAACCACCTAATTATCGCAGGGGACTTTAATATTGACCTCTGCGAGCCTGAACACCCCACTGCTGTTAGCTTCCTCAACTGTATGAATTCCTGCTTCCTCATACCCTTAATCACTTTACCTACTAGAATCACTGATAGCACTGCCACGACGCTCGATCACATCTGGACAAACATAACCTCTCCGCTTACTTCAGGTATATTCACCGATAGCACTACAGATCATTACCCCACATTTCTCTTAACTAACATTAGCAAACCACCTCTTGAGTCAAGAGTGATACGTTTTAGACTACACAATGAAACTGCTATAGACAATTTTATAACTGCTGCTGATAATGTCAACTGGGAGTCCGAGTTAGGTAACATAGTGGACTTCAACCTAGCAGTGCAATCTTTTCTTCAAAAAACTCTTAGCCTTTATAATACCCACTGTCCTATGCTTACAAAACAAGTCACAACCAAAAGGCTTAACAATCCCTGGCTTACAAAGGGAATACTTAAATCTATTAATAAAAAAACATGACCTTGAGAAGAAGTATAGGTTAGGAATTGTCTCCAAAGAATTCTCAAAGAATTACTCATTATTGCTGTCTAAGATAATTAGACGAGCCAAAACTAAATACTACGAAGATAAATTTACCCAAATAAAGAGCTCATCACTCGGTACCCCTACTTAAATCTTTGAATATGTTAGACATTAACGTGATCACGCTGCGCTCCTCACTCTAAGCTGTATATCAGCCCTTATACTATTGCCAGATGATGTAGACCACCACCCACAGGCAGCTAAGTACATGGAGTCCTAGCATGTTATAGCAAAACCAAAGTAACCGACCAAAATCAACTCATTCCATCTCAATTAAGTTTCAAAACATTCCTCTACGGCTGTGAGTACCAGTGCATGCTGCCGCCACCGCGCTGCCTGACGCAAGTTTCTTCACAATATATACCCCCAGTCCATTCTAACCAATCATGTCTCCTAAACATGGGGCTGTGCAGAGAAAGAAGGACAACAAACCCCTTAACAAGGCAACCATCCCGGCCAACTCAAACAATATTCGTGTTTCTCCGTCTGGAAGCTCTGGGGTCCAGGGCAGCGGTGCTGCCCTCCCCTCCACCCCTTTGAGCAAGGGAGCAGAGACATCTCAACCCTCTCCTATGGACTTGCTAGCATCCCACTATAAGCAACTCAAGCGAGCTTCCGGTCCCTCACCGGAATTCTATAACTGGGCCGAGAATCAGTGGTTCAAAAAGTTGTGCCAAGTCCTCGAGTCTCAAAATGCTATCATTTTGAGTCTTCTAAATGAGAATCTAGCGATCCGCGCTAATCTCCAACAACAACAACAAGAAATAACCCTCCTCCGCGAGGAAATTAGAAACTGCAAGGCAAGCCAAGACCAACTACAGCTCTTTACTACTGCTCTTTACTACCTCCAAGAACTAACATGCTTAAAAGAAATTAGAACCAGAGACTGCTATGGGGAGTATATCTTCGCCAGCTTCAGAGTCAAGGGTGCCGAGTCTGTCCTGACTGTGGGTGCAGTTTATAGAATTCCTAACACTGATGTGTCCGAATTCAACTCAAACCTTAGAAATCTAATACTTGATAACAGACTGAACAAAAACCACCTAATTATCGCAGGGGACTTTAATATTGACCTCTGCGAGCCTGAACACCCCACTGCTGTTAGCTTCCTCAACTGTATGAATTCCTGCTTCCTCATACCCTTAATCACTAGACCTACTAGAATCACTGATAGCACTGCCATGACGCTCGATCACATTTGGACAAACATAACCTCTCCGCTTACTTCAGGTATAATCACCGATAGCACTACAGATCATTACCCCACATTTCTCTTAACTAACATTAGCAAACCACCTCTTGAGTCAAGAGTGATACATTTTAGACTACACAATGAAACTGCTATAGGCAATTTTATAACTGCTGCTGATAATGTCAACTGGGAGTCCGAGTTAGGTAACATAGTGGACATCAACCTTGCAGTACAATCTTTTCTTCAAAAAACTCTTAGCCTTTATAATACCCACTGTCCTATGCTTACAAAACAAGTCACAACCAAAAGGCTTAACAATCCCTGGCTTACAAAGGGAATACTTAAATCTATTAATAAAAAACATGACCTTGAGAAAAAGTATAGGTTAGGGATTGTCTCCAAAGAATTCTCAAAGAATTACTCATTATTGCTGTCTAAGATAATTAGACGAGCCAAAACTAAATACTACGAAGATAAATTTACCCAAATAAAGAGCAACATTAAACAAACTTGGAGAACAATTTCTCAAATATTGGGATCAAAGAAGTCTTTAAATAACAAACCGACTCTCCTGTCTAATAACGATGGTCAGCTTTCAGCCTCTGATTCTGCTACTGAGTTCAATAGGTTCTTCTCTTCCATTGGTTCATCCCTTGCAAATGATATTCCATCTTCCAGTACAGACATTAATGACTATCTTTCAGGTAACTATCCACAGTCTCTGTACCTAAAGCCTATTAATTCCACTGACGTCAATGAGATAATCCTTTCCCTTAAAACCAAGTCTGGTGCCCTTGAGGAGATACCAACTTTAATTTACAAAAAAGCCTCCAGATCTTTAGCCCCTGCTATTGCTTTGCTCTTCAACAAGTCACTTGAACTCCAAACCTTCCCAGATATTCTAAAAAAGCGAGAGTAACGCCTGTCCACAAATGTGGTATTCTCACAGATGTTAACAACTACAGACCTATATCTATCCTGCCAAACTTGTCAAAAATTGTTGAAAAACTAATCTATAAGCAGCTTTACTCCTATCTAGCCAAACTCAATATACTTAGCCCTTGCCAATATGGCTTCAGACCCAAAAAAAGCACTAACGATGCACTTATTAGTATGCTTAACTCGATTCATACAGCTAAATAAATAAATAAATAAAATAAATATGTTTATTCAGGTAAGGTACATACATACAAGTGATGTTACATTAATGGATTGATATATAGATAGAGCTAGTACATACAATGCCTAAAGCCACTATTACGCAATGCGTTTCGGGCAAGAAAAACATTAATATCTAGAACTTAATACTAATTGAGCATAAAGAATAAAAAGTGTTGAAAACAAATACAAATAAAGATAAAAAAAGGGGGAACATGACTGAAAAAGCAGCACAAATACAATAGGTTGACAAACAGTGTTGATTAAAAAAAAATATAATAATAATAAAATAAAATAACAGACATGGGTTGACAATAAAGGAGTGAGGTGGGTTACAGGGAATTTATTAGGTATTGTTTAGTTTTTATCTTAAACTGGTTGAGAGAGGTACAGTCTTTAACATGGTTGGGAAGGTCATTCCACATTCTGGGTCCCTTGATTTGTAGAGCATTTCTAGTTTGATTAAGTCGTACTCTAGGAATATCAAAACTGTATTTATTCCTGGTGTGGTGCTCATGGGTTCTGTTACAACCTTCAATGAAGCTTTTGAGGTCAGGATTGGCATTACAGTTCAGCGTTTTATATATGTATAATACACAAGAGAGAATGTGCAGTGACTTAATATCTAACATATTCAGAGATTTGAGTAAGGGTACCGAGTGATGTCTGGGGCCAGAGTTGGTTATTGTCCTAATAGCAGCTTTGTGTTGGATAATGAGAGGACGTAAATGATTTTGGGTAGTAGAACCCCAAGCACAAATACCATAGTTGAGGTATGGATAGATGAGGGAGTAATAGAGAGTAACCAGAGCAGGGCGGGGTACATAATATCTGATCTTAGAAAGAATGCCAACAGTTTTTGAAACTTTTTTTGATATATTTAGAATGTGACCCTGGAAATTCAGCTTGTGGTCGATGAGAACGCCAAGGAATTTGCCATCTAATTTGTTACAAATTTGGGTATTGTTTATTTTGAGATTTATCTGATTAGAGGATTTATTGCCAAACAGAATATAAAACGTTTTGTCAATGTTAAGGGTGAGTTTGTTGGCAGTTAGCCAAAGATGGACTTTCTCTAGCTCAGTATTTACTGTGGCATTTAGAGCAAGGGGGTCAGGACTGGAGTAAATGAAGGTTGTGTCGTCAGCAAATAGAATTGGTTTGAGGTGTTGGGAGGCATTTGGAAGGTCATTAATGTAGATGAGAAAGAGGAGAGGGCCAAGTATGCTGCCCTGAGGAACACCAATGTTGATGGGTAGGGTGGGAGAAATTGTATTATTCACAGAAACATACTGGAGCCTGTCAGTAAGATAAGATTTGAGGTATTGCAGGGAGTGTCCTCTGACTCCATAATGATGTAATTTAAGAAGAAGGTTTTGATGGTTGACAGTGTCAAAAGCCTTACGCAGGTCCACAAATAACCCAACAGGAAACTCCTTTTTATCAAGAGCTGCGTGAATTACGTTAATCATACTAATAAGTGCATCGTTAGTGCTTTTTTTGGGTCTGAAGCCATATTGACACAACCTGTCCTCTTAAAAAGAACGTCAACATTTGCCGTTTGACTCTACGGCTGTTTTTGGACGTTATTTTGTGTAAAACTACGTCTATTTTCGCTTCCATGGACTATCTCTTGTTATACAATGAAATACCACACTCTTATTATTCTATAACTCACTGACTATGCTCTGATATTTGTTCTTCAAGTAAAAATATATATATTTTTGCCTTAATTAGGCCATAATCCAGAAAATTCCAGCCTATCGATCTTTATATTTAGGAAAACATCTAATAAATTTGGAAATGAATTTTTCGTTCGCCGCCAGTTGCCTGTTACTATTTAACCCTCTATGCTTTAATGTCGCTGGTCATTGTGACTTTCCCAGGATTTATATATGTTTTGTAGTAGCATTTAGTCAGACTACAGTAATTTAACTAATGGGAAACCTCTATAGTTGTCGTAAATTAATAATAATCATTTATCAAATAATAAATTAGCAGACATATGCAACATTTTATGTTACGACTTTTCGGGTAGGCCGTTCTGTTTGTTTACAACCCCAATGGTTCAAAATACACAATACTTTTAATATATAAGTGACTAAGTATGCTCTAATATATGGTCCTCAATGAAAATTATCGTTTTTTTTTTGTTAATTTGTCCATAATGAATAAGATTCCTTACTGTTGATCTTTATATTAAGAAAAACATCTAAACAAATTGGTATTGTGTTTTCGTTCAGATAAAGTTTCCAGATACTATTTCCTAGTTATCAATTAATGTAGGTGGTTATTTTAATTCGCGGCTACCAGGGGCTTTCTCCCATTATACAATATAAATGTACTCACTAACTATTCTCTGGTATCTGTTCTTCAAGTAAAATTACCTATTTTTTTGTTTAATTAGTCCATAATTCATAAAATTCCTTCAGGTCGATCTTTATATTTAGAAAAACATCTAATCAATTTGGAATTTAATTTTTCGTTCACCTACAGTTACCAGCTACTATTTCATTGTTATATTTTATGTCGCTGGTCATTACAATTTTCCAAGAATTTAAACAGCTAAACAGCAAGTAGCATCTTGTTAGAGTACAGGAATTTACCTATGGAGAACCTCGATAGCTGCCGAAAATTATTAATGATTATATATGTAATTTAAAATAATGAATTATATACCATTTCTTATGTTACGTCTTTGGCGGGTAGGCGGTTCTGCGGGTTTACAACCGAATTGTTTAAAAATCACACTATTTTAAATGTATGAGTCACTAGTATGCTCTGATATATGTTCTGCAATGAAAATAAAGATTGTTTTGTTGTTAATTACTCCATAAATGTGTAATGTGTTAATTCAGTCTAAAATCTTTTTGCAACGTTTATATGCGATATACGTAGCTGGAAACTACCTAATATTTAAAAATAATAGTTACAACATTCTATTAATATATAATGTTGAAATAAATATCACACAAAGTCTGTATATCTGTTTTTAGATGTCTTATAAATTGTTTTTTTAAATAGTATTAATGATGTTTGTGAATCTTGAATAAAAATTATGTTAATTATTATTAATCTAATTGTTATTATTTTAAGTAAAAGAATTGCAAGTATTCGCATAACCACGGGATCTCTGTTTGTGTATGAATGCACGGATTTGTTTTTGTTATGAGAGGGACGCCTTAGAAAGCATGGTGTAGGCCACCTGTGGCTCGCATCCGATCCCACGATCGTCGTCGCCCCTAAATCAACACAACAGGTATTTAGTATTTACGATTATAATAAGTAATATTTCTTTTATAATAATATTGCAGCAGGTGGTGTGGTAGGACACTCGCCTGGCGTTCCGCGAGCGCTATGTCATGGGTTCGTATCCTGGCCGGGGAGGATTTACTGGGCGCAAATCCTAAACTGTAGCCTCTGTTTAACGCAACAGTAAAATGTGTACTTGGATGAAAAAACGATTCTTCGCGGCGGGGATCGTATTCCAGGGACCTGCCCGAAACGCTACTCGTACTAGTGGCTGTACAAGAATGTAACAACTCTTGTATATATCTCAGGTTAGGGGCTAGGCATTTACACTCTTAGGTCAGCAAACTAGCTAGAAGGTTAGACTATTAGACTCCACTGGTCAATCGGGGCCCTGCATGACTCAGCTTATCCTAACCTAGCCCAGCTTAAACCATCTTAGCATAGTTCATTCTAGCTGTGCATAGTGCTTGCACAGCCTTGCTTATCCTAGTTTACCTCTTCCTAGCCTACCGTAGCCAAGCCTATCCCAGTATACCCTTACCTAGTCTTGCCTAGCCTAACCCTGCCTTGCTATTAAACATGACCAGTCCTTCCTACCCTAGCCAAGCCCTGACCAGCTAAGCCAAGCCAATCCCTGCCAAGATTTAGCATAGCCTAAGGAGGCCTGGTCGACGACCGGGCCGCGGGGACACTAAGCCCCGGAAGCACCTCAAGGTAGCCTCAAGGAAGGTAGCCTTGCCTTTTTATTAATATATAGAGGGTACCACCTCTGGTTGAGTATGTAGGAACCCTCCACTTATAGGGTTGAGGGTTCCATATATATATATATATATATATATATATATATATATATATATATATATATATATATATATATATATATATATATATATATAATATATAAATAATGTGTGTGTAAACATGCCACGTGTGTGTAAATCACAAAAATTAACACTTGATGAAAAATGTGACAGTGTCAGACCACGGAGGAAGAATTGAAACAGGAATTTCCTTAAGTACTTTCATATATTAATACATCTTCAGAAGGAATAATTTTTTATATAAATTAAATTAAAAAAAATCATTCCTCCATGGTCTGACAGTCATATATATATATATATATATATATATATATATATATATAATGTGTGTGTGTGTGTGTGTGTACTCACCTAGTTGTGCTTGCGGTGGTTGAGCTCTGGCTCTTTGTCCCGTATGTATGTATTCATATATGTATATATATATATATATATATATATATATATATATATATATATATATATATATATATATATATATATATATATATATATATAATATTTTATATATCCTGCCTGAAATGCTGCGTGTACTAGTGGCTTTACAAGATAGTTCTTATAAAGATAGCATTTTGTGGTTATTCTCTATATCTGGTTCACCTAACAGTAAATAAGTACCTGGGAGTTAGACAGCTGCTATGGGCTGCTTCCTAGGGATGTGTGTGTGTGTTTGTATTCATGTTGAATTTTACAAAGTAGGAAGAGATGTTTGTAAAAAAAAAAATCAAATATTTTTGAAAGTATAAGTAGATTTGATATTTTTCTTTAATTGTTTATGTCTGCTGTCTCGCCTCCTTTATAAAATGGCATCATTCTTGCTTTTTTAAGGATATCAGGAAAAGTAAGGCACTCCAGAGATTTGTTGACTCCTTCCTAGTGTTGCCTAGCCCAGCCCAGCCTAGACAAGGCAGGCTGGGCATCCTAGCCTCACGCAGCTTAGCCCCCACCTACATGTAGCATCCCAGTCCATCCTAAGTGATCATTACCTTACTGGCTGTGTTTTCTCTTCAGCCCTGAATGTAATGTGGTGGAACATAAGCAGATACATATCAGGTCTTAGAGAATCTGTACTTCATACATTTCTTAATAATGTCTCACAAATATTTAAATAATTAAAAAAAAATTGTATAATAACTTCATATTATTCTTGCAATTTATTTTTGCATTTTTTTTTTATACAAAATTTACATTTTAAAAGATTACCTCTATTTTTAGATTGATGACTTGAAGACTACAGTGCCATCCACAGCAAATCATGGTCTTAAAATATCTCCTAGCAATGACGAGACCAATTTTCACAGAGATCAAATTTTTGCTAAGCAGTAGTCACAGGTAAATATATATTATATATATAATATTATATATATAATATTATATATATAAAATTAACTACTTCTTTGCTCAAAGCACCTTTAGACATTCTGAGAGTTGTGCTATTTTATTAATTAATTAATTAGGCTATATTTTAATGTTTTGTAATGTTTTCATTACTTTTTTTGTTTTGAAATATAAATTGTTGAGTTTTGAAACATTTTGACATTAACTATACCTGAATATTTATAAACAAAAAAATACCAGAACTATGTCCTTGACAATTGTACTAAGAAGTCTTTGCCAAAATCAGGTGCTCTGTGCAGTAGTTAAAAACTTAAAAGTTGTACCACCTCTGGTGCAAGATTAGGGACCCATAGCCTCAGAGAAGAAAATAGAGAGTACTCAGAGAAGGCCTTGAATAATAGGCAGGCTGTTTGTCTGTGTTTCGACGGTAAGCTTGCTGACACCAAATGTAGTTACCTAAGTGTAGTTACAGGATTAGAGCTACGCTCGTGGTGTCCCGTCTACCCAGCATTCTTTGTCACATAATGCTTTGAAACTACTGACGGTCATGGCCGCCACCACCTTCTCACTTAACTTGTTCCAACCGTGTACCACTCTGTATGCGAAAGGAAATTTTTTTATATTCCTTTGGCATCTTTGTTTAGTTAGTTTAAATCTATGACCTTTTGTTCTTGAAGTTCCAGGTCTCGGGAAATCTTCCCTATCGATTTTATCAATTCCTGTTACTATTTTGTACATAGTGATTTTATCACCTCTTTTTGTTGTCTTCTAGTTTTGGCATATTTAATGCCTCTGACCTCTCCACATAGCTCTTGCCCTTTAGTTCTGGGAGCCACTTAGTAGCATGTCTTTGCACCTTTTCCAGTTTGTTGATGTGCTTCTTAAGATATGGGCACCACACAACCGCTGCATATTCTAGCCTTGGCCGAACAAAACTCGTGAACAATTTCTTTAGTATTTCGCCATCCATGTATTTAAACAAAATTCTGAAGTTAGAAAGCGTGGCATAGGCTCCTCACACAACGTTCTTTATGTGGGCCTCAAGTGATAGTTTTCTATCTAGAATCAACCCTAGACCTCTTTCTTTTATCAGAATTATATAAAGATTTCTCACATAATTTGTAGGTTGTGTGGGATCTATGTTCTATTCCACATTCCATAACATGGCATTTATTCACATTAAATTTCATTTGCCAAGTGGTGCTCCATATATTTATTTTGTCCAGGTTTTCTTGAAGGGCATGACAATCATCTAAATTTCTTATCCATCCCATTATCTTAGCATCATCAGCAAACATGTTTATATAATTCTGTATTCCAACTGGTAGATCATTTATGTAGACAATGAACATTTCTGGTGCATGTACTGTGGTACTCCACTTGTGACACTTCTCCAGTCCGATTGCCTCTGATTACTGCCCTCATTTTTCTATCAGTCAGAAAATTTTTCAGCCATGTTAGAAGCTTACCTGTCACCCATCCAAAATTTTCTAGTTTCCAGAACAACCTCTTATGTGGAACTCTGTCGAAAGCCTTTTTTATGTCTAGATAGATGCAGTCGACCCAACTACCTTTTTCCTTTAAAATCTCTGTGGCTCAATCATAGAAACTGAGTAAATTCGATACACAGGATCTTCCAGATCGAAAACAATACTGTCTGTGTGATATTATATAATTTCTCTCCAGGTGTTCTACCCATTTAGTTTTTATTATTTTTTTTTTTTCAATCTTTTCACTGTTATACTTGTCAATGATTCAGGTCTATAACTGAGAGAGGTGGGGTCTTCCCTGTTGCCACTTTTGTAGATTGGAACTATGTTAGCCTTTTTCCACATGTTTGCTATGACTCCTGTACACAGGGATGCCTGAAAGATCAGGTGAAGTGGAAGGCTGAGCTCAGATGCACATTCTCTCAGAACCCATGGTGAAACTCCATCTGGACCAACTGCTTTGTTCTTACTTAGCTTCTTTAGCATATTTTCCACTTCATCTCTAGACACCTCTATACGCTCTATGATGTTCTCAGAAATTCTTATTGTGTCTGGTTCTCTTAAGATTTCATTTTGTATAAACACACTTTGGAACTTTTGGTTTAATGTTTCAGACATTGCATTATCATTTTCTGTGAATCTGTTTCCTATTTTCAACCTCTGGATATTATCCTTTACCTGCAATTTGTTGTTTATGAATTTCTAGAATAGGCCCAGTTCTGTTTTACATTTATCCATTATCCCTTTTTAAAAATTTCTTTCTGCCTCTTCCCTTACTGCTGTATAGTTGTTTCTCGCATCTTTGTATCGCTGGTATGATTGGGGGTTTGGCTTCTTTCTATTTTGATACCTGCTTGATGGGGTTCTGCTCTTCTACCCCCCAAGCCCGGCCCGAGGCCAGGCTCGACTTGTGAGAGTTTGGTCCACCAGGCTGTTGCTTGGAGCGGCCCGCAGGGCCACATACCCACCACAGCCCGGCTGATCCGGAACTTCTCTTAGAAAACAGTCCAGTTTTCTCCTGAAGATGTCCACGGTTGTTCCGGCAATATTTCTTATAGTCGCTGGGAGGACGTTGAACAACCGCGGACTTCTGATGTTTATACAGTGCTCTCTGATTGTGCCTGTGGCACCTCTGCTCTTCACTGGTTCAATCTTGCATTTTTTTCCATATCGTTCACTCCAGTACGTTGTTATTTTACTGTGTAGATTTGGGACCTGGCCCTCCAGTATCTTCCATGTGTATATTATTTGGTATCTCTCTCGTCTCCTTTCTAGAGAGTACATTTGGAGAGCTTTGAGACGATCCCAATAATTTAGGTGTTTTATCTCGTCTATGCGTGCCGTATATGTTCTCTGTATTCCCTCTATTTCAGCAATCTCTCCTGCTCTGAAGGGGGAAGTGAATACTGAGCAGTACTCGAGACGGGACAACATAAGTGACTTGAAGAGTACAACCATTGTGATGGGATCCCTGGATTTGAAAATTCTCATAATCCATCCGATCATTTTTCTGGCCGACGCAATATTTGCTTGGTTATGCTCCCTAAACGTTAGATCGTCGGACATCATTATTCCCAAATCCTTGACATGCTGTTTTTCTACTATGGGAAGTTTCGATTGTGTTTTGTACCCTGTATTATGTTTCAGATCCTCATTTTTGCCGTACCTGAGTACCTGAAATTTATCACTGTTAAACATCATGTTATTTTCTGCTGCCCAATCGAAAACTTTGTTGACATCTGCTTGTAGTTTTTCAATGTCTTTCATTCCATGTTTGTGTCTTTTGGTCTGTGGCCCTCTCTCAATTTCTGTTGAACCAATCCTGTTTTCTGGCCCTGCATCTCTGTTTTGGTATGAATGTTTGTGTGCCTTCATTGTATATTTTGCAAAATTTGGCATACATTTAATTTACTTCCCTGTCTAGCAACAAGTCTGCCTAATTACTTATTAAAAAAAATTTGAAGTTCCCCATAGTGACCTCTCTCTCTTGAAATCAAGTTTATCAATTGTTTCAATGTCCCCATTTTCTGTGTGTGTGTGTTTGGAGGCTAAGCTTGCTGATACCATGTGTGTGTGTGTTTGGAGGCTAAGCTTGCTGATACCATGTGTGTGTGTGTTTGGAGGCTAAGCTTGCTGATACCATGTGTGTGTGTGTGTGTGTGTTTGGAGGCTAAGCTTGCTGATACCGTTTGTGTGTGTGTGTGTGTTTAGAGGCTAAGCTTGATGATACCATGTGTGTATTTGGAGGCTAAGCTTGCTGATACCATGTGTGTGTGTGTGTGTTTGGAGGCTAAGCTTGCTGATACCGTGTGTGTGTGTGTGTGTTTGGAGGCTAAGCTTGCTGATACCATGTGTGTGTGTGTGTTTGGAGGCTAAGCTTGCTGATACCATGTGTGTGTGTGTGTTTGGAGGCTAAGCTTGCTGATACCATGTGTGTGTGTGTGTTTGGAGGCTAAGCTTGCTGATACCATGTGTGTGTGTGTGTTTGGAGGCTAAGTTTGCTAACACCGTGTGTGTACTCACCTGTTTAAATAATAATAGGGGTGTGTACCACCTCTGGTGCAATTGTAGGGACCCACAGCCTTGAAGAAAATAGAGTATTCAGAGAAGACCTTGTGGATTCTCACTGAACACTAATCTTTTCTTCTCCTATCACCCTTCTTATTTTGTTTTATGCTGTATTCTATTATATATCATATAAATACATAGCCAAATGGCAATATTTATTATGTCTATACAAAAAGAAGACATCCACTTTATTTTTTTCTCTCCTTTGTTTCTATGTGGATTTTGTTGTGACTAATGATTCTCCTCCTTCCCATCAACAGGTCTTCCTCACTGGGCTTGCTCGGCTTTTGTGTTACTGTGAGGGTGCCATCATCGTTTACCCTTCAAGACTGACTCATGCTGGCATTGCATTTGTGGACTTCCCTTCACAGTAAACAGTCCTTCTCCATATGGTGATTGTCCAGGGCAAGCAGGGTGTGACTGCCATCTTGGAGAAGCAGGGTCTTTTAATATGAAGAATCTTCCGTCTTCTCTACTTACGCCAGCTTGTGCCGGCCTTGCATTCTTGTTACTTCATGGCCCTTGGGCCTTTTTTATTTATTTTACATAATAAATTTTTTTATTAATACCCGTGTTTCACAAGAGATCCTTAACATTTTAAGCACCAATTGTATTGACTAATGTACGTCTTGTAACCTTTAAGACATAAATAGACAAGACATAGATAAATGAGTGAATAATGCTGAGTGACTAGGTTAGGGCGAGGAACATAGTTCAGTGTCTGGCTTTGGAAGAATGCCTACTGTTTTAGAAACCTTATTGCCATGATCATAATCGTATGGGTTAAAAAGCATTTGTTGTCACTCCTACACTGTGGCTTGTTGAGCTTGAAACCTTTGGTCCTTGTTCGTGTTACATCTGACCTTTTGAAGAAATTGTATGAATCAATATCCTCCAAATTGTTCAGTATTTTAAAGGTTTCGCTCTATTACTCTCTCATTTGCATATATCTAAGCATATAGATTAGATATAGATTTAGATTAGATTTTTTAGTCAGGTAAAGGTACATACATTGCAGATGAGTTACAAAGGGAAAGACATTGACTAGAGTTCACTAGCTCTATTGGAAGAGAAACGTCTGCAAGACAAGTGTGGGCAAAAATTAAGGTAGCAGCGGCTCACAACGACCCCCAACGGCTTCATTTTGTATCTTCTCCAACTTGCCCATCCTACCTTTACCAAAACAAGAAATGACAGGTGCAGCATAATCAATAAGAAATCTTACAGTACTCAAGTACATCATTCGTAGCACTTGGACTCCCACTCCTTTCCACAGCATGCCAAGGCCTTCAGAGGTTGTAATCTCTTCCGACATTGAGTCAACAGTCTGTTCATCTCAGTTTCCAAACTCTCATAGGTATATCCAACATATATGCCTAAATATTTATATATATTAACTCTATATTTTTACCGTTTATTTCCAATATAATGGGCCTCCGACTTCTACATTCAAACTTTAGTTTTGTCTTCATTAACCACTAGTCCCATGTGGTGACACTGGTTTCCGAAATTGTCCAACACTGTTTGAATCTTTGAAATATCTTTGCCCTGAAACAAAATATCATCAGCATATATGATTGGAGTTACCCAATTTGAGTATTTCTCAGATGCTATCTTATTCATTAGTACATTAAACAGGGTGAGACTCAACACTCCTCCCTGAGGTGTGCAGAGTTCTTGACCTTGATACCTTGAACCATACAACCTTGATACCACACCTGAGCCTTCCTTTCCTGAAGATAATCCCCTATCCAGCGCAATAATCTCCCTTCAACACCAAGACCAGCTAATTCATATAAAATAACCTCTTTGTTGGCTTTATCAAAAGCTCCTTATAAATCAATAAAAATTCTATAATAATCATTACCATTAGCTAGACATTTAATAATACAGTCAGAGGTACTTTTTCCTCTGAGGAACCCGAAAAATTATTAGACAGCTGATCACCTATTATATACAAAAGTTTATTTAAAATGATCCTCTCCATCATTTTACAAAAACACGAGGTTAAAGACACAGGTCTGTACTCTCCATTGGCTTTAGGGATAAGGATGATCATAGTTCTTTTTCATTTACTGGGAATTCTGCCCTCTTTATAAGTAAGTAAGTAATTATCAAAAGAAGGCACCAAACCGGGAAGGCTATGTAGCACCATCAAATACGCAAAATAATCAGAGGGCGCTAAATATCACCAAGGATGCCAATACGAGAACAAAAACGCATAAGGCGAACGATATCAAAAGTATCCGAGTCACCAAGAATTCTATCGAGGGACAGGTGACCGCGAGGGGCGGTCGGAAAGCAAAACATACGCTCGTCCTGGAAGTCAGGACATTCAAGAAGGACATGCACGACCGTAAGAGGGACAATGCAACTAGGACAATAAGGAGCAGGGCGGCGCTCCATCAAGTGACCATGGGTTAAGCGAGTATGGCCAATATGCAACCTCGCCAGAGCTGTTTCCCACCGCCGGTTACGGTGGAAGGAGGACTGCCACGAGGAAACACAACATTTAAGAGTACGTAGCTTGTTACCAGTAACAGACAACCAAGAAGCCTGCCAACGGGTAAGGACTGAGGAATGGATAACCGGGTAAAAGTCGGAATACGGAATGCCCTTACGAGAGATGGGACAAGAGCGGACAGCTTCCTTGGCGGCAGCATCCGCACGCTCATTTAAAGACACACCAATATGGCTGGGAACCCAACAAAACTCAACCGACTTAAATTTACTTTGAACGAGAAACAGCCAATGCTGGATCTCGACAACCACTGGATGAACTGGATTAAAGGACCCGAGAGCCATGAGGGCACTACGAGAGTCAACAACAACTACAAAGGAAGACTGACAACGAGAAAGTAGGAGACGAAGAGCATAGAGAATAGCATAAAGTTCCGCTGTAAAGATGCTAGTCTCCGGAGGCAAGCGACACATATAAGTGCGATCAGGAAAAACAACAGAGTAGCCAACACCGTCCGCTGACTTAGACCCATCGGTGAAGACAGAAACGGAGCGGGAGTGAGAAGAAAAGTGCTCGAGGAAAAGGCGTTTTAGAACCGTAGGAGGGGTAAAAGCTTTAGTGATACGGGTCAAGGAAGTACAAAACCGCGGAAGAGGGACCCTCCACGGGGGCAAAGAAGGAACAACACGAGGAGAAACATCAGAAATACGAACGGAAAGAGAATCCTGCAGGCGAGATAACCGGACAGAAAGAGGGAGGTGGTGAAGAGGAACAGGAACCGCAGGAGGGGTAAAAGTTAAAGCACGACAGAGGCGAGAGGAAGGATGTTGCAAGGACCGCGCAAGATAGCGAAGACAGTAGCGATCACGGCGGTCCTGGAGAGACAGGAAGCCAGTGTCAACATACAAGCTAAGGACGGGAGTCGAACGAAAGGCACCAGAACTGAGGCGCAACCCAGTATGGTGCAAAGCATCAAGACGGCGAAGAGTAGAAGGAGAAGCAGACGAGTAAGCAGGGCAACCATAATCGAGCTTAGACAGGACGAGAGAAGAATGTAAAGCAAGGAGAGTGCGCCTATCTGCCCCCCAAGAAGTATGGGACAAGACCCGAAGGAGGGTAAGGGCCTTAGAGCACTCAACACGGAGGTAAGAGATATGGGGAGACCAAGACAAACGAGTGTCAAGGAATAACCCCAAAAGCTTCGCGGAATCTTTGTATTCAAGGGGATGACCATAAAGTGACAAAGAGGGACGAAGAACAACCCGTTTCCGCGTAAATGTCATGGCACAAGTCTTAGAAGTAGAGAACTTGAAGCCATGATCAGTGGCCCAAGACGACACGGCATCAATTGCAAGTTGAAGCCGGCGTTGAAGGAGAGGCGAATCATCACCCTGACAACAAAGGGTAAGATCATCGACATAGAGAGCGGAGAAGACACCAGAAGGAAGAGAGGAAAGAAGACCATTGAGGGCAACCAGAAAAAGAGTAGTGCTCAGAACACTACCCTGGGGCACACCTTCGTATTGCTGAAAAGAGGGAGAGAGAGCGGTACCAAGGCGCACCCGAAAGGAACGACGAGAGAGGAAGCTGCGGAGAAAGAGAGGGAGATGACCACGAAGGCCAAAAGAATGAAGTTGAGATAGGATATGATAACGCCAAGTGGTGTCGTAAGCCTTTTCCAGGTCAAAAAGGACGGCAACAACGGAGGTCTTCGCAGCAAAAGCAGTACGAATATAGACCTCCAAGTTCACCAGGACATCTGTCGTGCTGCGGCACTTGCGGAAACCAAATTGAGAAGGGGAGAGGAGGTGATGGTGTTCCAGGAACCACATCAGACGAACGTTAACCATACGTTCAAAAAGTTTGCAGACACAACTTGTGAGAGCAATAGGGCGAAAGTCCTTAGGGGAAGTACCCAGAGACCCCGGTTTGCGAACAGGGAGGACAACGGCATCGAGCCAGTCCTCAGGGACTGACGACGACTCCCAGATCCGATTATACAGACTCAGTAAATACTGAGACGTGCTCGGAGGGAGATGGCGAAGCATCTCATAATGAATACCATCGGAGCCCGCCGCCGTAGAACCGCAGAGGGCCAGAGCAGAACGAAGTTCAGAGAGAGAGAAGGGATCATTATAGGGAAGCTGAAGATGAGTGCAGAAATCTAAAGGACGAGACTCAAGGATAGGTTTACGAAGAAGGAAAGATTGGGGAAGATGAAGACCAGAGCTAACAGAAGAAAAGTGGGAACCCAGTTCGGAAGCGACCTGCAACGGGTCCGCCACAAGAGTATCATGGAGGTGAAGGACCGGTGAAACATCGGGAACGAACTTACCCGCTATCTTGCGGATACGCTTCCAGATCTGGGCCAGAGGGGTTTCGGACGTAAGTGTTGAGACATAAGATGCCCAACATTCACGTTTAGCCGTACGGATGGCCCTACGGGCCACCGCACTCGCTTTCCGAAAGAAAAGAAAAGAATCGGTCGTCTGCCTACGGCGGTGCCTCTTCCAGGCTGCACGCTTACAGCGGACAGCCCGAGCACAGTCCGCATTCCACCAGGGAACGCACTTCCGCGGACCCCGAGAGGAAGAGCGAGGAATAGAGCGGAGGGCAGCGTTGAAGACAGTGTCATGAAAAAGGAGGAGAGCGCGAGAGAGAGGCAGAAGGGAGAGGTCAGAGAGAGCAGCACTGAGGGTAAATAGGGTCCAGTCTGCCTTAGCAAACTGCCACCTAGGGAAAGAGAGGGAAGGGCGAAAAGAGAAAAAGGAAACAAGGATGGGGAAATGATCACTTCCATGGAGGTCATCAAGAACCTGCCACGTGAAATCTAAGTAAAGAGAAGAAGAGCAGAGAGAAAGATCAAGACAAGAAAGGGTGCGAGTCCGAGAGTCCAAATGAGTGGGCTCACCAGAATTCAGAAGAGACAGGGAAGAAGATAGGAGAAACGGCTCAAGGAGGCGACCCCGGGTATTCGTCAGAACGTCACCCCAAAGAGAATGACGACAATTGAAGTCACCCAGCAGGAGCACAGGCTCCGGCAAGGAGTCTAGGAGGTGTTTCAAATCAGGAAGAGAGAGCGGGACACTCGGGGGGAGATAAATGGAACAAACTGTGTACCATTTCCCCACAAAGATACGAGCAGCAGAACAATGGAGAGGCGAAGGAAAAAGTAAAGGAACAAAGGGAACATCTGCACGAATCAAGAGAGCAGAAGAATTAGAAGCCCCAGCAATGGCTGGGGGGGGGGGAGAGAAAGGAATAGCCACGAAAACGACCAGGACGAGCACCAAGCATTGGCTCCTGGAGACAGACACAAAGGGGCGAAAACCGCGAAATCAGAAGTTGGAGTTCGAGGAAATTGGCGTAATAACCTCGAACGTTCCATTGAAGAATGGACAACGACGAGAAGAGAAAGGACAAAAACAGAGAACAAGGAAGAAACAAAGGCGAAAGAGCAACATAGCACGTTAAAGAATATCAGGGTCGGGATCAGGGTCAGCAAAGTCAGGGTTAGGGGGCATGGGTAAACTGAGCAAAGACGGAGGGAAGGAAACGGGAGAACAGATCAGAGGTGGGCGGGCGGGGTCCGGAGGAGGAGGAGGAGGAGACAACGGAGAGGAGCGGTCAAGGACAGCAGTAGGAAGAGGGGGAGTAGAAAGAGGGGAGCGCACCCCAGCAAGAGCAGCAACCGAAAGGGAAGCAGGGGCCAAAGAAACCTCCATAGCAGGAACAGGGGGTGCAACCACTGAAACGGGAGGGGAAGGAGCAACAGAGCCAGAAGTAGGAGCTAAGGAAGAAAGCGAAGCCTTCTTACCCGCCGGGGAAGAGGAAGGAGAGGAGCCAGGCTTACGCTTCTGACTTAAAGAGACAGGTGTCCCAGCAACTACGTACCGGGCAACGGATTCCAGTGTCTCAACAGGAGAAGCCGAACGAGAGCACACACGACGGCCGTTAGGAGAGCGATGGACATCCGCCTGCGCCGACAGGCGGCGGGGAGAGCCGAGAGATGGAGGAAGAGGATGGGAAGGAGGATCGGAGGGGGACGAGGAAGAAGACACAGGAGACATGACAGACCGGGTGGAAAGAAGGGGAACCCCAGACAGAGGACCAGGAGGGGGACCCCTCGGGAAAGAACTCAAAGGAACAGAGGAGGGGGCAGTGGGCGTATCAGGGTCCAAGGCCCGGAAACGGTTGAGAGTCTGAGGAAGGGGGGAAGGACGAGGAGAGGAAGAGCGCAACACGCGAGCATAAGAGATGTTAGGGAGCCGGCGAACCTGGCGCCTCGCCTCAGGAAAAGACAAACGCTCCCGGTGCTTCAGGTTAAGGACGGCCGCCTCAAGCTTGTAATGGACACAGGCACGGGAGAACGTAGGATGGGCCTCACCGCAGTTGAGGCAGCGAGCTTGGGGAGAAGTGCACTCCGACTTAGAGTGACCTTCACTCCCACACAAAGGACAGAGAGAGACAGTCCCAGAGCAGCGGAGGGCACCATGCCCAAACCTCCAGCACTTATTACAAAGTCGAGGAGAAGGAATATACTCCTGGACAGAGCACCTAGCACCAGCAAGAATGACAGAGGACGGAAGGGTCCTACCATCAAAGGTGATCTTCACAACGCGAAGGGGTTGACGTCGACGACCACGAGGGGGACGAGTAAACGAGTCAACCTGGAGGACAGAATGGCCTTGGGCATCAAGGATATGCCGAATATCATCGTGGCAATCCTGCAGATTCCGAACACCGGTTGCAACATGGGGTGGGAGGAGAATAGTGCCAACACTGGAATTCATCTGAACGTTCTTGGAGACCCGAACAGGGATCTCGCCAAGGCAAGATAAGGCAGCCAAGCGGGAAGCCGCATCCTGAGAAGGAGCAGCAACGACACGTGTACCGAGACGAGTGGGGTTGAAAGTAACACACGCATCCACGGAATCTACAAGATGCCGATGGAGGGAGAAATCGTCAGGAGGCGCAGAATCAAGAGGGAGGAGATCAAAGTATTTGGCCCATGAAGCAGGACCAAACAAGGCCTGATACGCATCAGCACGGGAAGGAATCGAGCGAGTGCGGTTGGAGCGCGAACGGCGTTGAGAACCCCTAGAGAGAGAGGGGTCAAAAGGCGCAGTAGTCACAACGAAAGACTTAGCCACACCAGGGGACGAAGTGGTCACCACCGGGGGCTGGAGGCTCGACCCAACCTCAGAGGAGGGAGGGGAGCTGGGGGAAGAAGTCAGGACGGTCAAAGGAGGAGCAAGGTCGGGGCCCAACGCAGCGGGAGCTACAGAGCCTGGTCTTCCAATACAGGCCGACTCGGGGGCTTGGTCGCCCACCCCACGAGCCTGAGAGGGTACAACGGAAACATTCAACGACATAGAGACGAAAAGTGACAAATTCATCCACGAATGTGCCCCCATACCCACCATGGAGCCACAATTAGAGGCAGGACACCCAACAGGAAGCTATCGCTGATCACGCCGGGGCCCCCTAGGGGTGCGTCGGGAGTATACGCCCCACAAACGCCACCTTAAGAACCGTCAGTCCGTCGAGATCGGGTTCAGCGACGAAAGGGGGATTGACAATAAAAGGTTCCCCTCGCTCGAGACGTCGGGTACTACAGTTCTACGGGTGCAAGAGTATGCCTCCTCAAGCACCCGGGCGTCAAAATAGAAGAAGTCCAAAGAAATAATCCAAAACAAGCAAAAGGTCGGCAGGAAACGACAAGCAGATAGGAGAAGAGGGGGGAGAAAAACGAAACATAAGGAAAAGGAAAAGCGATCCGGCACAATTGGAGAAGACAGCAGCAGGAGTGCAAGGCCAGAAAAGGACAGAGGACTGCCCAACGGAGCATCACACTCCGGCAGCCGTCCACCAAGCCCCCTCACGACGCCAACGGGCCGGAAGGGGAGGGGGCCCTCTTTATAACTAATATTAAAGAGGTCTAACAGCGGGCTTTTCGTCATAATGGCAAGTTCATTAAGTATTTCATAAGTTACTCCATCCTCCCCAGGGGGCGGTAGATTTCCCAACTTTAATCGCCGTTATTAGTTCTTCTCTGGTAATACCTGTGCAAGTGACATCACCACTGTTACCTGCTGTAAGTATAAAATCCTTTCTTAGATCTTTCCAAGAATCAAAAGACTCTCTCGTTACAGCGGGTAATTAAATGAACTAAGTTTGGCAGCTTCCGCCCATTTATTTACGAGACCTTTTGCAATTCCTTACTGGTCAGGATGTGCAACAAAATTATGCTTTTTACCCCTTATTTCATTTATGTCTTGCCAGATTTCCTTCAAGTTTGTTACTCCTAACTTTCTCTGCAAACTCCTGCCAATACTTGCTCCAAATTTCCTTTCTCTTCTCCGCACACTTTTATGGGGGGATGCTTTTCTATACCAGATGTTTTCCGGTTCAATGTTGCATTAAATACATCTACCTCCTTAATTAAATCTTAATAAAATGCTTCTGCCGAATCTGGCTTATAAGTATCATACCAAGACTTAATATGACCAACAAGACCCCTTAATTCTCCCTTATTAAACTTTAAGCTTTTCCTCTGAAGGCAGGCATGCTTTTTATCTAGTTTAAGCTGTATTTGTAATGCAAAATCTCTTAGCATTTCATCCACAGTAAGACAATTCTCCTCTATGCCCTCAGCATTTATCAAACAAGCATAATCTAATCTCCCTTCCCTCAGATGAGGAGAGGGCTCGCCCAGCAGTTGAACATCTTCATGTTCAACATGTTCATCTTCATGTTCAGATTGTTACCATCCCTATCTCCAGTTTCCTGGAGTGCTGCTATGTTAATATTCTCTCTAAGAGTATAATAGTGTACATCCACCGCTCTAGTTTTTAATCCATTAACGTTCCAAGATAATATTATCAATCTACTTTCATCCATGAACTCCGTAATATTTTTTCTTTCTCCTCACTTGCACAACTACTACTAACATCGAAGGTAATAGTATTCATATCTATTTTCTTTGTTATTTCTGTATACCTTTTTACTTTAACGAAGGTACCCCCCAGGTGTAGGGAGGAATGATCTTTTCCAGGTATATTTTGAAAATCAGCATCGTTTTGCCACGTACCGCTTCGGTGGGTAGGCGGTTCCATGAGTTAATAACTCTGTGGGTGAAAAAGTATCTCCTGTAACTGGTAACTGGCTATTCAGACGAAGGACTTCGGGTAGATGTAGTTTACATGGACCTGAACAACGGTCGTAGTCTGCTGTCTGCTCTGTGTCGAGGCTGTAGCGTCTTGGGTCGATTAGAACTGTACACGCCGAGTGCTACATTCTTGACTGGAGATTGTACTGTGTGCTATTCGATTGATTGATGAAGATTAAGCCACTCAAGAGGTGACACGGGCATGAATACCCCGTAAGTGGTGGCCCTTTTGAGCCATTACCAGTATCAAGAGCTGATACTGGAGATCTGTGGAAGTGCGACTGCACCCTGCGTGACGGGAGATGTCTCCCGTGTGGTGTGTGCTATTCTGATTTATTTATAAAGATTAAGCCACCCAAGAGGTGGCACGGGCATGAATAGCCTGTAATGTGCTATTCTCAAGTCGCTTGCTTATGTACGGTGACGACACCTCACAGTAAGATATAGAAGGGTGGAAAACCGTTACCTGTAAATAGGGATAGGATTAATGCTTGTGTAATTAGTTATGCCATTATGATGATGAGATAATGGAGTATATGGATTACTCGATCACTACATCACCTTCAACTATTACTAGGGGAACTATTCCATGGTCCAGCGATTTTCTGAAAAGGAGTTTCACTGGCAAGCATAGTGAATTAAGAGCATAAGAATAAAGGTAACTGCAGAAGGCCTATTGGCCCATACGAGGCAGCTCCTATCTATAACCACCCAAACCCACTCATATACATGTCCAACCCACGCTTGAAACAATCGAGGGACCCCACCTCCACCACGTTACGCGGTAATTGGTTCCACAAATCAACAACCCTGTTGCCAAACCAGTATTTACCCAAGTCTTTCCTAAATCTAAACTTATCCAATTTATACCCATTGTTTTGTGTTCTGTCATGTGTTGATACTTTTAATACCCTACTAATATCCCCTTTGTTATGTCCATTCATCCACTTGTAAACCTCTATCATATCACCCCTAACTCTTCGCTTTTCCAGTGAATGCAATTTAAGCTTTGTTAATCTTTCTTCATATAAAAGATTTCTATTTTGGGGAATTAACTTAGTCACCCTACTCTAGACACGTTCAAGTGAATTTATATTCATTCTATAATATGGCGACCAAAACTGAACTGCATAATGTAAATGGGGCCTAACTAGAGCAAGATATAGCTGAAGAACCACACCAGGTGTCTTGTTACTAACACTTCGATTAATAAATCCCAGTGTCCTATTTGCCTTATTACGAGCATTCATGCATTGATCCTTTTGTTTTAAATTCTTACTAATCATAACTCCCAGATCCCTTTCACAATCCGACTTCGCAATCTCAACACCATCTAGCTCGTATCTTGTAACTATCATCATTACCTAGTCTCAAAACTTTACATTTATCAGCATTAAACTGCATCTGTCAATCTTTTGACCATTTCAAAACCCTATTTAGATCAACTTGAAGTGATAGTGAGTCTTCTTCCGTGTTAATTTCCCTACCTATTTTTGTATCATCTGCAAATTTGCAAAAGTTGCTACTCAACATAAGAACACAAGAACACAAGAAGAAAGGCAACTGCAGAAGGCCCACCGGCCCATACGAGGCAGCTCCTACCTACAACCACCCAATTAATTTGCCAGTTCCTTTACGACTTGGGACTTAAATCCATTTACACTTTGGGCTTCTGAGTCTTTTAGTTTGTCAATGCTCTTCCTGATTGTGTCGCGTGTAATTGGTATTTCTCTTAATTCATTCTCCTTACCTCCGACAAACATTTGTGTTGGTGATGGGATGTCATTCAAGCTTTCTAGTGTGAACACTGATGTTAGGTATTCATTGAGAGTGTTTGCCGCCCTTTTATGATACAACTTAAAATTGTTAGTCTCATCTTTTATGGGTCCTACGGAGTCAGTTCTTTGTTTGGGTTTTACTTCGTATATACTTGCCCGAAACGCTATGCGTATTAGTGGCTTTAGGTATTGTATTTTAAATTTTAAAATTTTGCCCCGAGGTGCGAGTTTATTGGGAGTACTTAGCTGTATCATTAGCAAGGTAATTAACTATAGTTTGCTGTCCTCCGTCCTTTAACAAATCCATTGACCCCTCCCCTAACCTGCCTATTTTGTGCAATAGTCGGTTTAGGATGATCCTTTCAAGCATCTTCCAAGTGCATTACATGAGACTGATAGGTCTATAATTGCCAGGGTCATTGGGTTTCGGTATTGGGACCATTATTGCATGTTTCCATTGTGTGAGCAACACTCCACATAGGAATGACTTGTTAAACAGGTGGAGTAGTGGATTGCCAGACACTTCACACAGTGCATTGAGTATGTCGGTGACGCCATCTTCACCAGGTGCTGTACTTTTACCCTTTTCATAGCCCCCTTTACTTCCTTGGCTGTAATTGGTTCCCCATACTCGTCATCACTAGATTGTGCTCTTTTTATCCTAATCCTTCTGTCATTATGTCGGAGGAGCTGTTCCCTGCTTACTTCTGCAGGGAGGGAGGAGGATGATGCTGCATCACTCCACTTGTGAATTAGTTCTTCAGCCTTACCCTGGGGGTCGTTGTGAGCCGCAGGCCGGGCTCTGCTCCCTTTAGCTACCTTAATTTTTGCCCACACTTGTCTTGCAGACGTTTCTCTTCCAATAGAGCTAGTGAACTCTAGTCATTGTCTTTCCCTTTGTAACTCATCTGCAATGTATGTACCTTTACCTGACTAAAAAATCTAATCTAAATCTATATCTAATCTATATGCTTAGATATATGCAAATGAGAGAGTAATAGAGCGAAACCTTTAAAATACTGAACAATTTGGAGGATATTGATTCATACAATTTCTTCAAAAGGTCAGATGTAACACGAACAAGGAGCAAAGGTTTCAAGCTCAACAAGCCACTGTGTAGGAGTGACAACAAATGCTTTTTAACCCATACGATTATGATCATGGCAATAAGGTTTCTAAAACAGTAGGCATTCTTCCAAAGCCAGACACTGTACTATGTTCCTCGCCCTAACCTAGTCACTCAGTATTATTCACTCATTTATCTATGTCTTGTCTATTTATGTCTTAAAGGTTACAAGACGTACATTAGTCAATACAATTGGTGCTTAAAATGTTAAGGATCTCTTGTGAAACACGGGTATTAATAAAAAAATTTATTATGTAAAATAAATAAAAAAGGCCCAAGGGCCATGAAGTAACAAGAATGCAAGGCCGGCACAAGCTGGCGTAAGTAGAGAAGACGGAAGATTCTTCATATTAAAAGACCCTGCTTCTCCAAGATGGCAGTCACACCCTGCTTGCCCTGGACAATCACCATATGGAGGACTGTTTACTGTGAAGGGAAGTCCACAAATGCAATGCCAGCATGAGTCAGTCTTGAAGGGTAAACGATGATGGCACCCTCACAGTAACACAAAAGCCGAGCAAGCCCAGTGAGGAAGACCTGTTGATGGGAAGGAGGAGAATCATTAGTCACAACAAAATCCACATAGAAACAAAGGAGAGAAAAAAAATAAAGTGGATGTCTTCTTTTTGTATAGACATAATAAATATTGCCATTTGGCTATGTATTTATATGATATATAATAGAATACAGCATAAAACAAAATAAGAAGGGTGATAGGAGAAGAAAAGATTAGTGTTCAGTGAGAATCCACAAGGTCTTCTCTGAATACTCTATTTTCTTCAAGGCTGTGGGTCCCTACAATTGCACCAGAGGTGGTACACACCCCTATTATTATTTAAACAGGTGAGTACACACACGGTGTTAGCAAACTTAGCCTCCAAACACACACACACACACACATGGTATCAGCAAACTTAGCCTCCAAATACACACATGGTATCATCAAGCTTAGCCTCTAAACACACACACACACATGGTATCAGCAAACTTAGCCTCCAAACACACACACACACATGGTATCAGCAAGCTTAGCCTCCAAATACACACATGGTATCATCAAGCTTAGCCTCTAAACACACACACACACACACATAAACGGTATCAGCAAGCTTAGCCTCCAAACACACACACACACACACACACACACATACATGGTATCAGCAAGCTTAGCCTCCAAACACACACACACACATACATGGTATCAGCAAGCTTAGCCTCCAAACACACACACACATGGTATCAGCAAGCTTAGCCTCCAAATACACACATGGTATCATCAAGCTTAGCCTCTAAACACACACACACACATGGTATCAGCAAGCATAGCCTCTAAACACACACACACACATGGTATCAGCAAGCTTAGCCTCTAAACACACACACATACATGGTATCAGCAAGCTTAGCCTCCAAACACACACACACATGGTATCAGCAAGCTTAGCCTCCAAATACACACATGGTATCATCAAGCTTAGCCTCTAAACACACACACACACATGGTATCAGCAAGCTTAGCCTCCAAACACACACACACATATGGTATCAGCAAACTTAGCCTCCAAATACACACATGGTATCATCAAGCTTAGCCTCTAAACACACACACACACATGGTATCAGCAAGCTTAGCCTCCAAACACACACACACACATGGTATCAGCAAGCTTAGCCTCCAAACACACACACACACACACATGGTATCAGCAAGCTTAGCCTCCAAACACACACACACACATGGTATCAGCAAGCTTAGCCTCCAAACACACACACACAGAAAATGGGGACATTGAAACAGTTGATAAACTTGATTTCAAGAGAGAGAGGTCACTATGGGGAACTTCAAATTTTTTTTAATAAGTAATTAGGCAGACTTGTTGCTAGACAGGGAAGTAAATTAAATGTATGCCAAATTTTGCAAAATATACAATGAAGGCACACAAACATTCATACCAAAACAGAGATGCAGGGCCAGAAAACAGGATTGGTTCAACAGAAATTGAGAGAGGGCCACAGACCAAAAGACACAAAAATGGAATGAAAGACATTGAAAAACTACAAGCAGATGTCAACAAAGTTTTCGATTGGGCAGCAGAAAATAACATGATGTTTAACAGTGATAAATTTCAGGTACTCAGGTACGGCAAAAATGAGGATCTGAAACATAATACAGGGTGCAAAACACAATCGAATCTTCCCATAGTAGAAAAACAGCATGTCAAGGATTTGGGAATAATGATGTCCGACGATCTAACGTTTAGGGAGCATAACCAAGCAAATATTGCGTCGGCCAGAAAAATGATCGGATGGATTATGAGAACTTTCAAATCCAGGGATCCCATCACAATGGTTGTACTCTTCAAGTCACTTATGTTGTCCTGTCTCGAGTACTGCTCAGTATTCACTTTCCCCTTCAGAGCACGGTTGCACGGTTGTTCCTGCCGGAACAACCGTGGACATCTTCAGGAGAAAACTGGACTGTTTTCTAAGAGAAGTTCCGGATCAGCCGGGATGTTGTGGGTATGTGGCCCTGCGGGCCGCTCCAAGCAACAGCCTGGTGGACCAAACTCTCACAAGTCGAGCCTGGCCTCGGGCCGGGCTTGGGGGGTAGAAGAGCAGAACCCCATCAAGCAGGTATCAAAATAGAAAGAAGCCAAACCCCCAATCATACCAGCGATACAAAGATGCGAGAAACAACTATACAGCAGTAAGGGAAGAGGCAGAAAGAAATTTTTAAAAAGGGATAATGGATAAATGTAAAACAGAACTGGGCCTATTCTACAAATTCATAAACAACAAATTGCAGGTAAAGGATAATATCCAGAGGTTGAAAATAGGAAACAGATTCACAGAAAATGATAATGCAATGTCTGAAACATTAAACGAAAAGTTCCAAAGTGTGTTTATACAAAATGAAATCTTAAGAGAACCAGACACAATAAGAATTTCTGAGAACATCATAGAGCGTATAGAGGTGTCTAGAGATGAAGTGGAAAATATGCTAAAGTAGCTAAGTAAGAACAAAGCAGTTGGTCCAGATGGAGTTTCACCATGGGTTCTGAGAGAATGTGCATCTGAGCTCAGCCTTCCACTTCACCTGATCTTTCAGGCATCCCTGTGTACAGGAGTCATAGCAAACATGTGGAAAAAGGCTAACATAGTTCCAATCTACAAAAGTGGCAACAGGGAAGACCCCACCTCTCTCAGTTATAGACCTGAATCATTGACAAGTGTAACAGTGAAAGGATTGAAAACAAAAAAAAAAAATAATAAAAACTAAATGGGTAGAACACCTTGAGAGAAATTATATAATATCACACAGACAGTATTGTTTTCGATCTGGAAGATCCTGTGTATCGAATTTACTCAGTTTCTATGATTGAGCCACAGAGATTTTAAAGGAAAAAGGTAGTTGGGTCGACTGCATCTATCTAGACATAAAAAAGGCTTTCGACAGAGTTCCACATAAGAGGTTGTTCTGGAAACTAGAAAATTTTGGATGGGTGACAGGTAAGCTTCTAACATGGATGAAAAATTTTCTGACTGATAGAAAAATGAGGGCAGTAATCAGAGGCAATCGGACTGGAGAAGTGTCACAAGTGGAGTACCACAGTACATGCACCAGAAATGTTCATTGTCTACATAAATGATCTACCAGTTGGAATACAGAATTATATAAACATGTTTGCTGATGATGCTAAGATAATGGGATGGATAAGAAATTTAGATGATTGTCATGCCCTTCAAGAAGACCTGGACAAAATAAGTATATGGAGCACCACTTGGCAAATGAAATTTAATGTGAATAAATGCCATGTTATGGAATGTGGAATAGAACATAGATCCTACACAACCTACAAATTATGTGAGAAATCTTTATATAATTCTGATAAAAGAAAGAGGTCTAGGGTTGATTCTAGATAGAAAACTATCACTTGAGGCCCACATAAAGAACGTTGTGTGAGGAGCCTATGCCACGCTTTCTAACTTCAGAATTTTGTTTAAATACATGGATGGCGAAATACTAAAGAAATTGTTCACGAGTTTTGTTCGGCCAAGGCTAGAATATGCAGCGGTTGTGTGGTGCCCATATCTTAAGAAGCACATCAACAAACTGGAAAAGGTGCAAAGACATGCTACTAAGTGGCTCCCAGAACTAAAGGGCAAGAGCTATGTGGAGAGGTCAGAGGCATTAAATATGCCAAAACTAGAAGACAACAAAAAGAGGTGATAAAATCACTATGTACAAAATAGTAACAGGAATTGATAAAATCAATAGGGAAGATTTCCCGAGACCTGGAACTTCAAGAACAAAAGGTCATAGATTTAAACTAACTAAACAAAGATGCCAAAGGAATATAAAAAAATTTCCTTTCGCATACAGAGTGGTACACGGTTGGAACAAGTTAAGTGAGAAGGTGGTGGCGGCCATGACCATCAGTAGTTTCAAAGCATTATGTGACAAAGAATGCTGGGTAGACGGGACACCACGAGCGTAGCTCTAATCCTGTAACTACACTTAGGTAACTACATTTGGTGTCAGCAAGCTTACCGTCGAAACACAGACAAACAGCCTGCCTATTATTCAAGGCCTTCTCTGAGTACTCTCTATTTTCTTCTCTGAGGCTATGGGTCCCTAATCTTGCACCAGAGGTGGTACAACTTTTAAGTTTTTAACTACTGCACAGAGCACCTGATTTTGGCAAAGACTTCTTAGTGCAATTGTCAAGGACATAGTTCTGGTATCTTTTTGTTTATAAATATTCAGGTATAGTTAATGTCAAAATGTTTCAAAACTCAACAATTTATATTTCAAAACAAAAAAAGTAATGAAAACATTACAAAACATTAAAATATAGCCTAATTAATTAATTAATAAAATAGCACAACTCTCAGAATGTCTAAAGGTGCTTTGAGCAATGAAGTAGTTAATTTTATATATATAATATTATATATATAATATTATATATATAATATATATTTACCTGTGACTACTGCTTAGCAAAAATTTGATCTCTGTGAAAATTGGTCTCGTCATTGCTAGGAGATATTTTAAGACCATGATTTGCTGTGGATGGCACTGTAGTCTTCAAGTCATCAATCTAAAAATAGAGGTAATCTTTTAAAATGTAAATTTTGTATAAAAAAAATGCAAAAATAAATTGCAAGAATAATATGAAGTTATTATACAATTTTTTTTAATTATTTAAATATTTGTGAGACATTATTAAGAAATGTATGAAGTACAGATTCTCTAAGACCTGATATGTATCTGCTTATGTTCCACCACATTACATTCAGGGCTGAAGAGAAAACACAGCCAGTAAGGTAATGATCACTTAGGATGGACTGGGATGCTACATGTAGGTGGGGGCTAAGCTGCGTGAGGCTAGGATGCCCAGCCTGCCTTGTCTAGGCTGGGCTGGGCTAGGCAACACTAGGAAGGAGTCAACAAATCTCTGGAGTGCCTTACTTTTCCTGATATCCTTAAAAAAGCAAGAATGATGCCATTTTATAAAGGAGGCGAGACAGCAGACATAAACAATTAGAGAAAAATATCAAATCTACTTATACTTTCAAAAATATTTGATTTTTTTTTTTACAAACATCTCTTCCTACTTTGTAAAATTCAACATGAATACAAACACACACACACATCCCTAGGAAGCAGCCCATAGCAGCTGTCTAACTCCCAGGTACTTATTTACTGTTAGGTGAACCAGATATAGAGAATAACCACAAAATCTTGTAAAGCTACTAGTACACGCAGCATTTCAGGCAGGATATATAATATTAATATATATATATATATATATATATATATATATATATATATATATATATATATATGTATATATATATATATATATATATATATATATATATATGTATATATATATATATATATATATATATATATATATATATATATATATATATATATATATATATATATATATATATATATATATAACTGAAAACTCACACCCCAGAAGTGACTCGAACCCATATGCTATGCCCAAGATTACCATCCGAGTGCCAGCGGGGAAGTGGGTCAAATAGCCTCGGCTATCACTTCCTTATGTCTGGTCGTGATGGTCAAGCGGATTAAGGCGTCCCTGTACATACCAGTTGCGTTGCTCCTGGCAGTATTAGGTTCGAGTCACTTCTGGGGTGTGAGTTTTCAGTTGCATATTGTCCTGGGGACCATTCAGGCTTGTTCGCATTTGTGTTCCTCACGTGTTGCCCCAAAAATGAGGTGATTTGATAAAATGCTATGCCCAAGATTACCATCTGAGTGCCAGCGGGGAAGTGGGTCAAATAGCCTCGGCTATCACTTCCTTATGTCTGGTCGTGATGGTCAAGCGGATTAAGGCGTCCCTGTACATACCAGTTGTGTTGCTCCTGGCAGTATGGGTTCGAGTCACTTCTGGGGTGTGAGTTTTCAGTTGCATATTGTCCTGGGGACCATTCAGGCTTGTTTGCATATATATATATATATATATATATATATATATATATATATATATATATATATATATATATATATATATATATATATATTATATATATATATATATATATATATATATATATATATATGAGTGTCAGACGATGGAGGAATGATTTTTTTTTATTTAATTTATATAAAAAATTATTCCTTCTGAAGATGTATTAATATATGAAAGTACTTAAGGAAATTCCTGTTTCAATTCTTCCTCCGTGGTCTGACACTGTCACATTTTTCATCAAGTGTTAATTTTTGTGATTTACACATACGTGGCATGTTTACACACACATTATTTATATTATATATATATATATATATATATATATATATATATATATATATATATATATATATATATATATATATATATATATATATATATATATGCAATTGACGATCACAAAACACTGATCATTTTATGCGGAAAATCCAGAGAAATATGAAATGAGGTGAACGTTTCGGCTTTGTTAAAGCCTTTGTCAACACCAGACTGACCTAACGCAACTGATCTAACTGATCCCGTGGTCAGTCTGGTGTTGACAAAGGCTTTAACAAAGCCGAAACGTTCACCTCATTGCATATTTCTCTGTGGATTTTCCGCATATATATATATATATATATATATATATATATATATATATATATATATATATATATATATATATATATATATATATATATATATATATATATATATGCGGAAAATCCACAGAGAAATATGCAATGAGGTGAACGTTTCGGCTTTGTTAAAGCCTTTGTCAACACCAGACTGACCACGGGATCAGTTAGATCAGTTGCGTTAGGTCAGTCTGGTGTTGACAAAGGCGTTAACAAAGCCGAAACGTTCACCTCATTTCATATTTCTCTGGATTTTCCGCATAAAATGATCAGTGTATGTCGTACCTAATAGCCAGAACGCACTTCTCAGCCTACTATGCAAGGCCCAATTTGCCTAATAAGCCAAGTTTTCCTGAATTAATATATTTTTCCTAATTATTTTCTTATGAAATGATAAAGGTACCCATTTCATTATGTATGAGGTCAATTTTTTTTTATTGGAGTTAAAATTTACGTAGATATATGACCGAACCTAACCAACCCTACCTAACCTAACCTAACCTATCTCTATCGGTTAGGTTAGGTTAGGTAGCAGAAAAAGTTTGGTTAGGTTAGGTTAGGTAGGTTAGGTAGTCGAAAAAACATTAATTAATGAAAACTTGGCTTATTAGGCAAATTGGGCCATGCATAGTTGGCTGAGAAGTGCGTTCTGGCTATTAGGTACGACATATATATATATATATATATATATATATATATATATATATATATATATATATATATATATATATATATATATATATATATATATATATATATATATATATATATATATATATATATATATATATATATATATATATATATATATGGAACCCTCAACCCTATAAGTGGAGGGTTCCTACATACTCAACCAGAGGTGGTACCCTCTATATATTAATAAAAAGGCAAGGCTACCTTCCTTGAGGCTACCTTGAGGTGCTTCCGGGGCTTAGTGTCCCCGCGGCCCGGTCGTCGACCAGGCCTCCTTAGGCTATGCTAAATCTTGGCAGGGATTGGCTTGGCTTAGCTGGTCAGGGCTTGGCTAGGGTAGGAAGGACTGGTCATGTTTAATAGCAAGGCAGGGTTAGGCTAGGCAAGACTAGGTAAGGGTATACTGGGATAGGCTTGGCTACGGTAGGCTAGGAAGAGGTAAACTAGGATAAGCAAGGCTGTGCAAGCACTATGCACAGCTAGAATGAACTATGCTAAGATGGTTTAAGCTGGGCTAGGTTAGGATAAGCTGAGTCATGCAGGGCCCCGATTGACCAGTGGAGTCTAATAGTCTAACCTTCTAGCTAGTTTGCTGACCTAAGAGTGTAAATGCCTAGCCCCTAACCTGAGATATATACAAGAGTTGTTACATTCTTGTACAGCCACTAGTACGAGTAGCGTTTCGGGCAGGTCCCTGGAATACGATCCCCGCCGCGAAGAATCGTTTTTTCATCCAAGTACACATTTTACTGTTGCGTTAAACAGAGGCTACAGTTTAGGATTTGCGCCCAGTAAATCCTCCCCGGCCAGGATACGAACCCATGACATAGCGCTCGCGGAACGCCAGGCGAGTGTCCTACCACACCACCTGCTGCAATATTATTATAAAAGAAATATTACTTATTATAATCGTAAATACTAAATACCTGTTGTGTTGATTTAGGGGCGACGACGATCGTGGGATCGGATGCGAGCCACAGGTGGCCTACACCATGCTTTCTAAGGCGTCCCTCTCATAACAAAAACAAATCCGTGCATTCATACACAAACAGAGATCCCGTGGTTATGCGAATACTTGCAATTCTTTTACTTAAAATAATAACAATTAGATTAATAATAATTAACATAATTTTTATTCAAGATTCACAAACATCATTAATACTATTTAAAAAAACAATTTATAAGACATCTAAAAACAGATATACAGACTTTGTGTGATATTTATTTCAACATTATATATTAATAGAATGTTGTAACTATTATTTTTAAATATTAGGTAGTTTCCAGCTACGTATATCGCATATAAACGTTGCAAAAAGATTTTAGACTGAATTAACACATTACACATTTATGGAGTAATTAACAACAAAACAATCTTTATTTTCATTGCAGAACATATATCAGAGCATACTAGTGACTCATACATTTAAAATAGTGTGATTTTTAAACAATTCGGTTGTAAACCCGCAGAACCGCCTACCCGCCAAAGACGTAACATAAGAAATGGTATATAATTCATTATTTTAAATTACATATATAATCATTAATAATTTTCGGCAGCTATCGAGGTTCTCCATAGGTAAATTCCTGTACTCTAACAAGATGCTACTTGCTGTTTAGCTGTTTAAATTCTTGGAAAATTGTAATGACCAGCGACATAAAATATAACAATGAAATAGTAGCTGGTAACTGTAGGTGAACGAAAAATTAAATTCCAAATTGATTAGATGTTTTTCTAAATATAAAGATCGACCTGAAGGAATTTTATGAATTATGGACTAATTAAACAAAAAAATAGGTAATTTTACTTGAAGAACAGATACCAGAGAATAGTTAGTGAGTACATTTATATTGTATAATGGGAGAAAGCCCCTGGTAGCCGCGAATTAAAATAACCACCTACATTAATTGATAACTAGGAAATAGTAT
The DNA here is from genome assembly GCF_040958095.1 of Procambarus clarkii. Classification (NCBI taxonomy): domain Eukaryota; kingdom Metazoa; phylum Arthropoda; class Malacostraca; order Decapoda; family Cambaridae; genus Procambarus; species Procambarus clarkii. The sequence continues at coordinate 33,972,533 of NC_091173.1, forward strand.
CTGGAAACTTTATCTGAACGAAAACACAATACCAATTTGTTTAGATGTTTTTCTTAATATAAAGATCAACAGTAAGGAATCTTATTCATTATGGACAAATTAACAAAAAAAAAACGATAATTTTCATTGAGGACCATATATTAGAGCATACTTAGTCACTTATATATTAAAAGTATTGTGTATTTTGAACCATTGGGGTTGTAAACAAACAGAACGGCCTACCCGAAAAGTCGTAACATAAAATGTTGCATATGTCTGCTAATTTATTATTTGATAAATGATTATTATTAATTTACGACAACTATAGAGGTTTCCCATTAGTTAAATTACTGTAGTCTGACTAAATGCTACTACAAAACATATATAAATCCTGGGAAAGTCACAATGACCAGCGACATTAAAGCATAGAGGGTTAAATAGTAACAGGCAACTGGCGGCGAACGAAAAATTCATTTCCAAATTTATTAGATGTTTTCCTAAATATAAAGATCGATAGGCTGGAATTTTCTGGATTATGGCCTAATTAAGGCAAAAATATATATATTTTTACTTGAAGAACAAATATCAGAGCATAGTCAGTGAGTTATAGAATAATAAGAGTGTGGTATTTCATTGTATAACAAGAGATAGTCCATGGAAGCGAAAATAGACGTAGTTTTACACAAAATAACGTCCAAAAACAGCCGTAGAGTCAAACGGCAAATGTTGACGTTCTTTTTAAGAGGACAGGTTGATTGACAAGAGCTAAGTATATTGTGTTTGGCTAGAAAAGAGTAAAGCTGCTTGTAGATTAGCTTTTCGAATATTTTTGACAAGTTAGGCAGGATTGATATAGGTCTATAGTTGTTAACATCAGTGAGATCACCACATTTGTAGACAGGGGTTACTCTTGCTTTTTTTAGAATGTCAGGAAAGGTTTGGAGTTCAAGTGACTTGTTGAAGAGCAATGCAATAGCAGGGGCTAGAGATCTGGAGGCTTTTTTGTAAATTAAAGTTGGTATCTCCTCGAGGGCACTAGACTTGGTTTTAAGGGAAAGGATTATTTCATTGACATCAGTGGAACTAGTAGGCTTTAGGTACAGAGACTGTGGATAGTTACCTGTAAGATAGTCCTTAACATCAGTACAGGAAGATGGAATATCATTTGCAAGGGATGACCCAATGGAAGAGAAGAACCTATTGAACTCAATAGCAGAATCAGAGGCTGAAAGCTGACCAACGTTATTGGAAAGGAGTGTTGGTTTGTTATTTAAAATCTTCTTTGATCCCAATATTTGTGAAATTGTGCTCCAAGTTTTTTTAATGTTGCTCTTTATTTGGGTAAATTTATCTTCATAGTATTTAGTTTTGGCTCGTCTAATTATTTTAGATAGCAATAACGAGTAATTCTTTGAGAAATCTTTGGAGACTGTTCCTAGCCTATACTTCTTCTCAAGGTCGTGTTTTTTGTTAATGGATTTAAGTATTCCCTTTGTAAGCCAAGGATTGTTAAGTCTTTTGCTTGTGACTTGTTTTGTAAGCATAGGACAGTGGGTGTTATAATCTTGATAATAGCTCTTGTTATAGTTATATAGCTATATAGTCTTATATAGTATAGCTATATAGTTATAGTTATATAGTCTTGTTATAGTTATAGCTCTTGATAAAAATGAGTTCTCTGTTGGGTTGTTTGTGGACCTGCGTAAAGCTTTTGACACTGTCAACCACCAAAACCTTCTTCTTAAATTACATCATTATGGAGTCAGAGGACACTCCCTACAATACCTCAAATCCTACCTTACTGACAGGCTCCAATATGTTTCTGTGAATAATACAATTTCTCCCACCCTACCCATCAACATTGGTGTTCCCCAGGGCAGCATACTTGGCCCTCTCCTCTTTCTCATCTACATTAATGACCTTCCAAATGCCTCCCAACACCTCAAACCAATTCTATTTGCTGATGACACAACCTTCATTTACTCCAGTCCTGATCCCCTTGCTCTAAATGCCACAGTAAATACTGAGCTAAATAAAGTCCATCTGTGGCTAACTGCCAACAAACTCACCCTTAACATTGACAAAACCTTTTATATTCTGTTTGGCAATAAATCCTCTAATCAAATAAATCTCAAAATAAACAATACCCAAATTTGTAACAAATTAGATGGCAAATTCCTTGGCATTCTCATTGACCACAAGCTTAATTTCCAGGGACACATTCTAAACATATCAAAAAAAGTTTCAAAAACTGTGGGCATTCTTTCTAAGATCAGATATTATGTACCACGCCCTGCCCTGGTGACTCTCTATTACTCCCTTATCTATCCATATCTCAACTATGGTATTTGTGCTTGGGGCTCTACTACCCAAAATCACTTACGTCCTCTAATTACTCAACACAAAGCTGCTATTAGGACAATATCCAATTCTGGCCCCAGACATCACTCGGTACCCCTACTTAAATCTCTGAATATGTTAGACATTAAGTCACTGCACATTCTCTCATGTGTATTATACATATATAAAACGCTAAACTATAATGCCAATCCTGATCTCAAAAGCTTCATAGAAGGTTGTATCAGAACCCATGAGCATCACACCAGAAATAAATACAGTTTTGATATTCCTAGAGTACGACTTAATCAAACTAGAAATGCTCTACAAATCAAGGGGCCCAGAATGTGGAATGACCTTCCCAACCATGTTAAAGACTGTACCTCTCTCAACCAGTTTAAGTTAAAAGCGAAGCTATACCTAATAAATTCCCTGTAACCTACCTTACCCTTCTATTGTTAACCAATGTCTGTTTTTTTCTTTAAAGAGCGCTGTTTGTCGACATAGTTGTATTTGTGCTGCTTTTTCATCTATGTTTTCATTCTACTCATTATGCTCAATTAGTATTAAGCTTGTCATTTAAGTTTATCATGCCCGAAACGCTTTGCGTAATAGTGGCTTTAGGCATTGTCTGTACTAGCTATACCTATAAGTTAAACAATCCCTGTAAATATTTATTGTATGTATGTACCTTACCTAAATAAAATTGTATTGTATTGTATTGTATTGTATTATTAAGTCACTGCACATTCTCTCATGTGTATTATACATATATAATATTCTCTTGTGTCAACTACATTTACAAAACCCTGTTCTTAAATGCAAACCATGCTCTGAAACTCTCCCTGGACAGATGTAATAGGACCCATTATCACCACACCAGAAATAAATATCTCTTTGATATCCCCAGGGTCAAACTTAATCTGTGTAAACACTCTATGCAAATTAAGGGACCTAGTCTATGGAACTCACTCCCTAGTGAATTGAAAAACTGTAAAACTTTTGCCTTATTTAAAAGCAAAACCAAAAAGTACCTAACTTCATCTATTTAGTTTCCTACACTGAGCTTTAAATTTGCTCTGTACCTAGTGTTACCCAATCTCCTAATTTTTATGTAATATCAAACAACCTTATCATTGTGTTCATTGCTGTCTTCTTTTATGTGCTAGCCATATGCTGTATTGTGACTACCAATTTTTGTCAACTACTATTCAAGCTGTCATTGCAATCAATCTTATATTGTTTCTGCTGTATTGTGCCTACCAATTTGTTGTCAACTACCATTTTAAGCTGTCATTGCAATCAATCATAGCTATGTGCTTTAATATACTGTACCTATAATTTTCTCTCATCTTTTTTTTTTCATTCCATGTAATCTGTTATCATTTTTTTGTCTATTAATTTTGCAAGTATTTACCTCCTTAAAATTTTCTTAGATTAAGGACCTGCCCGAAACGCTGCGCGTGCTAGTGGCTTTACAAGACTGTAATTACCATATTTGTATCCTCACATTCCTTATGTACATTCTTGTATATGCATAAATAAATAAATAAATAAATAAATAAATAAAACGCTAAACTATAATGTCAATCCTGATCTCAAAAGCTTCATAGAAGGTTGTATCAGAACCCATGAGCATCACACCAGAAATAAATACAGTTTTGATATTCCTAGAGTACGACTTAATCAAACTAGAAATGCTCTACAAATCAAGGGGCCCAGAATGTGGAATGACCTTCCCAACCATGTTAAAGACTGTACCTCTCTCAACCAGTTTAAGTTAAAAGCGAAGCTATACCTAATAAATTCCCTGTAACCTACCTTACCCTTCTATTGTTAACCAATGTCTGTTTTTTTCTTTAAAGAGCGCTGTTTGTCGACATAATTGTATTTGTGCTGCTTTTTCGTCTATGTTTTCATTTCTTGTTTTCATTCTACTCATTATGCTCAATTAGTATTAAGCTTGTCATTTAAGTTTATCATGCCCGAAACGCTTTGCGTAATAGTGGCTTTAGGCATTGTATGTACTAGCTCTACCTATAAGTCAAATAATCCTTGTAAAAATTTATTGTATGTATGTACCTTACCTAAATAAAATTGTATTGTATTGTATTGTATAATGCCAATCCTGATCTCAAAAGCTTCATAGAAGGTTGTAACAGAACCCATGAGCACCACACCAGAAATAAATACAGTTTTGATATTCCTAGAGTACGACTTAATCAAACTAGAAATGCTCTACAAATCAAGGGGCCCAGAATGTGGAATGACCTTCCCAACCATGTTAAAGACTGTACCTCTCTCAACCAGTTTAAGATAAAAACTAAACACTACCTAATAAATTCCCTGTAACCTACCTCACTCCTCTATTATCAACCCATGTCTGTTATTTTCTTTTTTTAATCAACACTGTTTGTCAACCTATTGTATTTGTGCTGCTTTTTCAGTCATGTTCCCCCTTTTTTTTATCTTTATTTGTATTTGTTCTCAACACTTTTTATTCTTTATGCTCAATTAGTATTAAGTTCTAGATATTAATGTTTTTCTTGCCCGAAACGCATTGCGTAATAGTAGCTTTAGGCATTGTATGTTCTAGCTCTATCTATATATCAATCCATTAATGTAACATCACTTGTATGTATGTACCTTGCTTGAATAAACATATTTATTTATTTATCCGGGCGACCAATAAGAGCATCAGAGTTACGGGGCGTTAGGTAACGGGGTCTCTTTCAGCTGGGCATCCAGCTGTGGTGAGGCTCCTCTTGATGATGTCGTTAACTTCACTGTGCCTCGAGTGCCATCCCCCTGAGCTTTGGCAGAGTAGGCCATGGTGGCCGTACCTGTCAGCCACCACCTCACTGCAAATACACCTATATCTGGTGTGGATTGGGGCAGCAAGGTGGAGGGCCACAGCAATTAGGAAGGCGTGTGGTGTGAGACGCGTGCCAGTTGCCGACATTGGGGTTGCTAACAGGAAATCCCCTTCATGTGGTGCTGCTACTGCTGTGAGGCGAGCAATGTCGTGTTGTGTTGTTGCAGCACCCAGGCACTCTGCAGCAACTTGGTCTACAATGGGGCCATCCCAGCTGGATTGCTTGTGGGCTTTTGGGGATGGTGGTTGAGGTGATTGGCCTGCACGAGAGGCCCACTCTGTGGCACAGCGTATAAAATTGGGATCATGTACACCTGCCCGCTGATGTAAGTGGGCAGGTAGAATTTCCTTCACAAGGTCGTCGGATGCTGATAAGGAGGACAGGAAGGCTGGAACAGCGATTTGCGTTGCTGTTCGAACTCCGAGGCCCCCAAGTCTTACGGGAAGAGAGGCTTGTTTCCACTGTAGGTCATCGAGAGAGAGGTTAAGGGCTTTTTCTAGCATTGATTTCAGTAACCGGTCATACTCACTTAGTTTTTGGCTACTGTAAGATGGTGAACACCTCAGAAAGCAGGTTAACCTGGGGAGGGACAGACATCTGGTGATGAGGTAGAGTGCATCATGAGCATCAATATCCTCAATCCTCCCATCCATCCTCTTAAGGTCGGCGATTTTCTTATCAAGGACCTCATCGATGGCTTTCAACCCCAGGGGAGCTCCTAGGAGTGTGCTGTCTTTAGGTTTAGTTTTATGGATATTTGGCAGAAGACCCTCTATTCTCTCTACGATGCCCCGGTTGGAACATATTATTTCACATTTAGAAGGGTTCAGGGTGAGGCCTAAAACTGCACCTTGCTCCTGGATTTTTCTGATGTCCTCCAGGATTGAGTCTTGGGAACCAGCTAGGGTACCATCATCCAAGAACCAGATGTTAAGCTCGCTGGACAGGACCTCTGTGACTTGTTTGATGACTAAGCAGAAAAGGAGAGGAGCAAGGGGGTCACCCTGTTGGACGCCTTCTCGCGAGTCAATTTCATGTTCGCCAAAAAGTAGCTTAAGTAGCTTATCCATACTGTAGCATGAATGTACAAAAGGGTAGAGGGAAGGGAAATGACTATGAACCGCACAGAGTACAGCATCACTCCGCACCAAATTGAAGGCATTTTTGAAATCTAGCTTGATAAGGGCCTTTTCGTCTATGATGTTGGCGATGAAGGCTCGAGCTGCATGAGCTGACGCCTCACACCCTTGTGGAATGCCAAACCCGAGCTGTTTTGGCTTCAGCATGTTGGCCGCTGCATCACTAACTGTTCTTGCAGCTGCCTTTGCGACGAGACGCCGGAGAGAATTGCCCACAGCTATTGGCCTGATCCCTCCATCCTTTTTCTTTAGAGCACAGAGAGATGCTCCAAAAAAGATAGGTCTTATGGACGCTGGTATGTTGCCAGCTAGACATGTGTTGGTGAATCTGGTTAGTTCCACCAAGAGGTTCTTTGCAATGTCACCCAGTGCAGGGTTGAGCATTTGCTTGAGGTGGTTGGGTTTTAGTCCTGTGAACCCACCTGCTGATCCTGTAGGGAAGGACATGGCTGCTTTATGGACCACAGATTCAGCCACCCAGAGAGGTTCTGCTCCGGTAGCCCCCACTTGTACAATGTCGTCCTCACGCGGAGCCCTGGGTGGGTGTTTCTCCCTTAGGTGTATATATTTATACACACACACACACTGGAAAATATTGGAGGGGTGAAAGGTAAGCTTATAACATGCAAAAGGCAACATGAAAAGCGCATGGAAAACAATCTCTAGTATCCTAGGAACTAAACAACACTCACATAACCAAATAAAACTCTATAAGGATGGGTATTGTTACGGTGCCTCTCTCCTATTTCTTTCGTTTGCCGGCTTAAAGAGTCATATCAGCTCTCCCTACTGATTCTCTGAGGTTCAGGGAGTCTAATGATATATGTGGCGACCAGACCGGCTGCCAGTTAAGGGAAGGAAGTTATATTATAAGTTGTAAATAAAGGAAAATTGGCGCCCTGTTATAAAATGAAACAGTATCCCCTACGGGAGATATGACCTTTTGGAAGGGACATTGCCGATCGCGGATTGGCCGACGTAGGTCGCGGGTGACCAATCAGGGCCCGCCATGACGTCACCGAGTGCCCCGGGCGGCGCCAACGTCAGAGTGGCTCTGACCTTGGAAGCGACAGGACGCGCCTCGGTCTGCTCTCAAGGATTGGAGGCTCTGCAAGCCTTGTTCAGTGGATTGAGCTGGCCATCGCAGCCCATCATAGTTATTGGAGACCCTGCGCTTCTGGGAAGCAAAAGAGGAACCAAGTTCAGTGAGCAGAGAAGTGCCAAACTTGGAAAATAGTCGGCGACGACGCTGGGCGGCGCCGCTGGCTGAACGTTGAGGTCTGGAAGGTGGGCGGGCAGGCCTAGCTGTGACTGGGGTCACATCCACTGAGAATCTTGGAAGGACGACACCGTGCCTAGGACACGGAGCAACGCCCTGTGGGAGAGGCGAGTGTGGGGAAAAATAGTGATTAGCTCAGCGCCCATCGATGAACCAGGATTGGGGCAGCTGAATCTCAGGGATTGGAACGGCGACGACGCGAAGGCTTCACGACACCTGAGGACCTGTGGAACGTCCTGGATCGTCAAGGATCGACCCAAGGAAGCGTGGGAACCTCACACCATCGAGGGACAGGCGTCGTGAGCCAGGAATGTAAGGTAGATCATTTTCCCTCCCATTACCCCTTGTATGAGTAGGCTAGTTAGGCCACAATATTTACTTGTGTATGTGGCAGCAAGACTTTATTACTTTAATAGTAGAATAGGCTGCAAAGCAGCTTGTGTCCAGGACTGTCAGAGAGGACAGTGTGTATGGATGGCAGGACAGTGAAGAAGAGGTGCCGACGTGGTGAAGAGGCCCTCCTGTGAGAGTGTGAGACTCCTGTCTTCCTGCCCAGTTGAAGGAGTGTTGGAGGTCGTGGAAGAAGAGGCTGACGATCTCCAGACTCATTATCCATATTCCATATTCATGTATTACTTGTGATTGTGTGTGTGTGTTCATGTAATTTGCATCAGTAAATCCACACATTTTATTACTGTGTTTGAGTGTGCCTCCATTTATGATATTTCTCTATGAGCATACATTTCTGGCTACAAACAATATATAATACACCCACTGAACTGCATTGCTGGGGTGCAGATATAATAACCCAGCTGGCGACCTTGCTAAGAGGAAGATAGAGAAGACAGGCGGGAAAGGAGTTCCTGCAACCTTTTTTTGTCTGGCAGGCAAGACTCAGGGAGGTTATGGTTATAGGTAAGCCTGAGTCTTCCTTCACTCCCCCACGGGTCTAGGCCGGAACTGTTAACAGCAGTTTCCCCGTGTTTGACTGAAGGGCTTCCAGGGTGAATCAGTGGCACCCCTTTGTGGTGGAAGCAAAGACCTGCGGAGGTGGGCATTGTTGGTCCTCTCTTGTGTGACCAAGGAGACTCCGGTGAATCCAGGGAGTCGGAGGGGCTGAGTATTTGGGCCTTTGAGCCCCTAGCAGCCGAGTGTTAGCAGAGCCCCGGACCGCCCACCCCCACGTGACAGAGAACGATATGATCCGTCACTCTTCTTGACCAGCACACAGGGCGAGCTCCACTCACCGTTGCTGGGCTCAGCGAGATCATTCGCTAGCAGATATTCCACCTCCTGTCGCATGATCTTCCTCTTCTCGGGACTCACCCGATAAGCACTCTGCTTGATTGGCTTTCCTCCGCACACGTCCACCTCGTGCACCACACTCTTGTGCCGTTGGGGCACATCCGTGAAAAGCGACTTGTTCCTTCTTATCAGGGTCACTAGTTCTCTCCTTTTCTCTTTATCCAGATGACGCAGCCTGTCTTCTAGGTGTGTCAAACTCTCTGTATTCGACAGGCGCGTACCATCGGTACGGGCCCACTTTCTCTCCTCCGCTGGCAACACCTGGTCCATCTCCATACACAGAACCAATTTCCCTTCTCGCGACTGTGTTGCTCCCTTCACTCCTGCACTCTCTTGTTCCTCTGGGAAGTATGGCTTTAAACGATTGATATGACACACCTGTGTCTTGTTAGGGCGATTCGGCTTGCTGATCTCATAACTTACAGGACCCACACGCCGAACAACCGAGTATGGACCACCAAAGCGTGATTCCGTCACTCTACCCCTCCCAGGTAGCAACATCATCACTCTGGCTCCTGCCTCGAACTCCCTTGGGACAGCCTTCTTGTCGTACCAGATCGACATCTTCTCTTGTGCTGTCTTCAAGTGATCAGCAGCCAGCTCCTTCGCCGTTTTCAATCGTTCATGGAATCTTCGCACATACTCTTCCACTGTCACTAATGTCTTCTCCGCCGTCATCCGCTCCTTCAGCATCAACAACGGGCTCCTTACTTCGTGCCCAAACACTAGCTGGAATGGAGAGAATCCCAGAGACTCAACTATAGCATCTCGGATCGCGAACAGGGCTGGACAGACAGCCTCATCCCATTCCGCTCCCTGTTCAGCACAATACACTCTTAAGATGGTCTTCAGAGTTGAATGGAACCTCTCAATCGCTCCCTGCGATTGAGGTCTATAAGGAGACGATCGTAGTTGGGCTATTCCCCAGCTCGCAATAGCCTGCCTAAACCACCTCGACTGGAAAACACTTCCACAGTCGGACTGGATCTCCTTGGGCACACCTACCCAAGCAAAGAACCGCTGAAGGTGTCCCATGACGCATTTCGATGTCACCTTCCGCACTGGGATCGCCTCTAGAAATCTCGTCGAAGCACACATGATAGTCAATAAGTAATTGTTCCCTTTTCTTGTCTTAGGTAGTGGTCCCACGACGTCGATTATTAGGCGCTCAAACGCCTGGCCAAATGCTGGAACTGGAACTAAAGGTGCTTTCGGGATGGCAGGGACGTTCTTCCCCGCTCTCTGGCACGGGAAACACGTCTTGCAAATTCTTCTTACATCCGCGTCCATGCCCGGCCAATAAAAATGTTCCCGAAGCCTGCCTAAGGTCTTGGTTACTCCCAAGTGACCCGCGGGATCCACTGTGTGTGCAAGCTTTAGCACCGCGCATCTGTACTGAGCTGGCACCACCACCTGATGCCTCACTCTCAGCATATCATCGCCCGCTTTGGCCCTAACCGGCCTCCACTGCCTCATTAGCACTCCCTTCTCCACGAAGAAATGAGTCAGTGACTTGGCTCCAGCGAGACCTCCTTCCGCATCCCGTACCAACTCAGGAAACTCTTCCTTTTGCAGCTCACCTAGACGGGTGCGGTCAATTCCTAGAGGACTGGTGAGAGTAACTTGGACACTCGTATCCGGCGCTTCCTCACCTGTCGCTTGTCCTCTGGCCTCCTCTCGGAACAAATGATCGAGCCCCAGGTACCCCGGCATGTTCTCTTCGGCGTGACTGGATCCGCTCACATCACCTTCATTGACGTCTCGTCCTGACGTCAGTGCGCATACCGGAAATGCCAGTCTCGCAATTTCCATTTCGCCACTACTGGCGCCCGTCTTGCTGCTCGGTCGATAGGACTCTACACACTCCTCACCCTTAATCAAATTCGGGAGAACACATCCCCCACAGGAATCATTTCCTAGGATCACCTGAGCGTCCATCCTCGGCAGCAAAGCACAGACCCCTGCCAAGAGAGTCTGACAACCATAGTCTGAATTAAGAGTCACCCTATGGAGGGGCATCCGCACTTGTCCCCCCAACGTCCTTATCAGGGCCTCCCCTGTACTGGAACTTCTATAGTCCTCGGGGAAGAGGGATTCACTAACAAGGGTGAAGTCGGACCCAGTGTCCCTCAGCATCCTCGCTGGCACAGGATCAGCTCCCCTTATCTTCACCGTCCCCTCACACACAAAGGGGTGGATCCTCTTCTCCCTCATCACCGGCATATCACCTGAATAATCGTTGGCTTCTCCGCTTTCCATCCTAGCGAAAGCCACGTTTCCACCGTGCCTGGGGCGACCGCACTCCCTTGCAAGGTGTCCTCGTCCCCCACAGTTGTAACACCGACCGCCTCTCCTAGGCGATCCTCTACCAGTCCTCCTGGTAGCACCAATGGTAGAGGTTCCCTGAGTCCACCTAGGACTCTCTGTCGTCGGTTCCCGGGCAGCAGCACTCGCTCCCGAGCTACGTCCACTGCTCACAGGTTGGGGCTTCCTCCCCGCGTCCCTTGAGCTCTTGAACTGGGTTACTTCATTGGGTACACTACTTTTGGGAGAGTCCCCATCCATCCTCGCTCCTCCTGAACTCCTAAGGTTCCCTCCCGACCTGGGGTAAGGCGAGTGTCTGGGCGGCCCCTCCCTCCTGATATGTAGTGCCTCCTCCAGCATGTCGGCTCGATCTGCTGCAGCCTTCAGGTCCTTAATACCTGCTTCTCTCAACCTTACTCGCAACTCAGGATGGAGCACTGACATAAACTTCTCCATCACTATCAGTCGTTTGATATCATCCACCGACTCCGCTTCCTCCGCCTTCAACCATCGTAGGAATTTCCGTTCCATATCCCTGGCGGTCTCGGCGTAAGTCTTTCCCGACGCTCTTGTACACTCTCTGAACCGCTTCCGGTACATCTCCGGAGTCAGCCAGAATGAGTGGAGAACCGCATTCTTAATCGCGTCATAACTAGTACACTCCTCTAGGTCCAGCATGTTATAGGCTTCCCGGGCCTCACCAGTCAACCTGCCCTGGACCAGAGCAGCCCAATCATCTTCCGGCCACTCCTTCAGAGTTGCTATCCGTTCAAAGTGTTCGAAGAACGCCTCAGCTTCTTGTGGTTCGAACGTAGGTAAGTCACGTTCCCTTACCTTGAGGTCATCCCGCCGTGCAGGTAGTGAGGGCAGACCACGTTCAACGCGACGCAATTCGACTTCTTTCTTTGCCCTTATCTCCTCCAGTCGCAGTTGTCTCTCTCCTTCTTCCCGCTGCAGTCGAGCTTCTCGCTCCTCTCGCTGCAGCTCAGCCGCACGTTCCTCTCGCTGCAGCTCAGCCGTACGTTCCTCTCGCTGCAGCTCAGCCGCACGTTCCTCTCGCTGCATTTGCGCTTCTCTCTCCTCTCGTCGCAGCTGGGCTTCCAGTTGCATCTTCATTATTTCCAGTTGCAGGCTCCTCTTACTACAGCTGGACCTTCCACTGCTCCCATGTTCACTGTGAATTCTCTCCACACTGGTAGGCGCTTGGGGAGGCCCTAGTCGGGACGGTTCACCTTGCGACGGCTCTCCTCGGGACGGCTCCTCTTGAGATGGCTCCTCTCCCGTCGCTTCCTCTCGAGCTGTGAGCTGTGCCATGATCTCTATCCTTCGCTCCGCTACCTTGGTCATCCTCAACCTGATCCCAAAGTGGTTTGCCACTTGTTGGAGCTGGGCCTTGGTGCACTCTTCCAAAATTCTCTCGTCCCTTGTGTCAATAAATTTCTTTACTTTGTCTTCCTCCATCTCTATATCATCAAGCATACACGACAGCACAGACAAGTTAGTAGGCACCAATTTCACCGTTTCAGTCCCTTAGCTGGTTGAGTAACAGTACCACCGAATTCACTGGCCACACTGTATTAGTACCCTGGCAACACTTGTCTTGAAATTTGGGCCACACTGTAGCTTGACCCGCGCTTCCTGGCGAAGTTCCCAGTTCTTGGCCACCAGGGTTCGAATCCTGGCAAGGTCGCCAGTTCACTGTCACGTGGGGGTGGGCGGTCCGGGGCTCTGCTAACACTCGGCTGCTAGGGGCTCAAGGGCCCAAATACTCAGCCCCTCCGACTCCCTGGATTCACCGGAGTCTCCTTGGTCACACAAGAGAGGACCAACAATGCCCACCTCCGCAGGTCTTTGCTTCCACCACAAAGGGGTGCCACTGATTCACCCTGGAAGCCCTTCAGTCAAACACGGGGAAACTGCTGTTAACAGTTCCGGCCTAGACCCGTGGGGGAGTGAAGGAAGACTCAGGCTTACCTATAACCATAACCTCCCTGAGTCTTGCCTGCCAGACAAAAAAAGGTTGCAGGAACTCCTTTCCCGCCTGTCTTCTCTATCTTCCTCTTAGCAAGGTCGCCAGCTGGGTTATTATATCTGCACCCCAGCAATGCAGTTCAGTGGGTGTATTATATATTGTTTGTAGCCAGAAATGTATGCTCATAGAGAAATATCATAAATGGAGGCACACTCAAACACAGTAATAAAATGTGTGGATTTACTGATGCAAATTACATGAACACACACACACAATCACAAGTAATACATGAATATGGAATATGGATAATGAGTCTGGAGATCGTCAGCCTCTTCTTCCACGACCTCCAACACTCCTTCAACTGGGCAGGAAGACTCACACTCTCACAGGAGGGCCTCTTCACCACGTCGGCACCTCTTCTTCACTGTCCTGCCATCCATACACACTGTCCTCTCTGACAGTCCTGGACACAAGCTGCTTTGCAGCCTATTCTACTATTAAAGTAATAAAGTCTTGCTGCCACATACACAAGTAAATATTGTGGCCTAACTAGCCTACTCATACAAGGGGTAATGGGAGGGAAAATGATCTACCATTACATTCCTGGCTCACGACGCCTGTCCCTCGATGGTGTGAGGTTCCCACGCTTCCTTGGGTCGATCCTTGACGATCCAGGACGTTCCACAGGTCCTCAGGTGTCGTGAAGCCTTCGCGTCGTCGCCGTTCCAATCCCTGAGATTCAGCTGCCCCAATCCTGGTTCATCGATGGGCGCTGAGCTAATCACTATTTTTCCCCACACTCGCCTCTCCCACAGGGCGTTGCTCCGTGTCCTAGGCACGGTGTCGTCCTTCCAAGATTCTCAGTGGATGTGACCCCAGTCACAGCTAGGCCTGCCCGCCCACCTTCCAGACCTCAACGTCCAGCCAGCGGCGCCGCCCAGCGTCGTCGCCGACTATTTTCCAAGTTTGGCACTTCTCTGCTCACTGAACTTGGTTCCTCTTTTGCTTCCCAGAAGCGCAGGGTCTCCAATAACTATGATGGGCTGCGATGGCCAGCTCAATCCACTGAACAAGGCTTGCAGAGCCTCCAATCCTTGAGAGCAGACCGAGGCGCGTCCTGTCGCTTCCAAGGTCAGAGCCACTCTGACGTTGGCGCCGCCCGGGGCACTCGGTGACGTCATGGCGGGCCCTGATTGGTCGCCCGCGACCTACGTCGGCCAATCCGCGATCAGCAATGTCCCTTCCAAAAGGTCATATCTGCCGTAGGGGATACTGTTTCATTTTATAACAGGGCGCCAATTTTCCTTTATTTACAACTTATAATATAACTTCCTTCCCTTAACTGGCAGCCGGTCTGGTCGCCACATATATCATTAGACTCCCTGAACCTCAGAGAATCAGTAGGGAGAGCTGATATGACTCTTTAAGCCGGCAAACGAAAGAAATAGGAGAGGGCACCGTAACAGTATACACCGTCAACTGATTTAGAAATGGCAAATGAATTTATTAGCTTCTTTTCATCGGTTGGTGCTAATCTTGCCAGTAAAATCCCACAGACTCAGACACATATAAACACATATCTCTCAGGCAGCTATCCAAACTCTCTTCTCTTTTCACCAGTCAGCCCGGCAGATGTTGTGTCCATCATTCACTCTCTAAAAACCAAGGCAGGGAACACCAGTGAAATTCCGTCCATTGTCTACAAGAGCGCCTCCCATGCCCTTGCCCCACCCATAGCTCTACTGTTCAACAAATCTATAGAGTGTCACACCTTCCCTGATATCCTTAAAAAAGCAAGAGTAATGCCAGTTCATAAAGGAAACAATCCGGCGGACATAAGAACACTGTTTTTTCCCAAAAACGGTGGGTTTTCTGAGGGAAGAGAAAACGTATGTCTGGAAGCTGACTTTAACCGCTTAAGCTGTGCGCGCAACGAGCCGAGGTTATATAAACCCGGCCGCAGACTGCGTGGCCCCTCTTCCCGACAAGCCAGCAGCTGCTCTCTTACAAAACGTTGCTCACTGCTGCCCAGTGAGTCGTAAACACAGAAGCTCAACTGTTCCCCCAGCATGGACCCTACACCAGTTCCTACCGACAACGGCTCAGAGCGATTCGTCAGGGGCGTCCTGCCCTTCTCAACATTTAAGGTACAGTGTTTGTGTTGGTGTGCCACGGTCCCTCCGTGGAGCGCCTGGCGCGCCCCTGAAGCACGCCTGTTGGTTCAGCCTTGGTGACCAAATGCAGGTGCAGTGGACCTAGAGGGGGAGGTGACCCTTGGTGTTGTTATGGGGCACTGGTTTTTTCTCCGGTAGGTGGCTGTTATTTGAAGCACAATCGGGAGGAGGCCTGTCCACCCCCCCACCCCCCACCTCCCCCATCTGCTCAGCCCTGTACCTTAAGCTCCCTCACCCAGTCGACGTAAGGTCTGCTGCTTGGGCGACTTCTTGTGTAGCCGTTAATTATTATTTATGTTCTTTATATAAGTGCTTCTTTAGTCTGACTGTTAGTCATAGCGTGCTTCCTCACGCTACAATATTTACTGTAATTTTACCTTTGCTTTCGCCCCATGCCTATGTTTATATATTGGGTAGTGCTGTTATTGTTGTTCCAGGACATTTAATGCTCAAGCCAGCTCCTATTCGTGCTGTTGTTTACTCTGCTCTAAACGCTGGCTATATAATTTTTTTATATTGTCTTTCCGTTCCAATGTGTTATGCCTCGCAATTTATTTATCCGCAATTTATTTATCTTGGACCCGTGATGCGGGTCCAAGCCTCTTGCTGTTACCTTTCTTGGGCTTGCAACTACGATTTGTTTCTCTCTGCAATTTATTATTACAATTTATACATTGCCCTCGTGCATGTTTTATTAACTTATTAAAACTCTTGCTTCTTGTATTGAGTTATTTATTAAGTAAAGTAACCTAGGTTGTGCTAGTTCCCGAGTTACAAGCCTCATGCCTTTGACTTTAAGATTATCTTGGTATTGTGTACCATTAATTTACCTCAATTTATTACTGCAATTTATGCAGGTCAAGCTGCATGTTATTTACTCTTACTGGTCTTGCAATTGTGATTGTTTAACTATTGTTAGCCATTAAGTTATTAAGTAACTCGGCTAGGCTGTGATAGGCGCAGAGTACGTCCCCCCACCCCCCTTGCCTCTTGCTTTAAGATTACTGGCCCTGCATTTACGTTTAGTTACATCAGCTAACTATTCCCACAAATTATGCAGCATCTTGCTGCATGTGTATTTATTTATTACTGGTTTACAATTATGTTTGTTTAACATTTTGCTTATTGCTTTTAAGTTATTAGGTAAAGTCAGCTAGGTTAGGCTAGCTGCTGTGTCACAGGCCTCTGGCCCCTAGCTTTAAGTTTTCATGGACTTGTTTTTCCATAAGTTTCCTTAATTTATTAATGAATTTTATGCAGTATCAAGCTGCATGTTTCTTTGCTGGTTTTACATTTGTTTGTCTAACTTCTGCTTTGCCTTTAAGTTATTATGTAAAGTCAGCTAGGATGTGATAGTTGCAGGGATCGGGCCCCTTGCCTCTTGCTTTAAGTTTATTCTGGCCCTGCATTTACGTTTAGTTTCCTCAGCAAATTTCCCGCATTTTACATCACTCTTGCTGCATGTTTTTACTTTACTGGTTTACAATTATGCTTGTTTAACTTATGCTTCACCTTTAAGTTAAGTAAAGTCAGCTAGGATGTCCTAGACGCTGTCTTCGGGCCTCATGCCTCTCCCTTTAAGTTTATCTTGGACTCGTATTATGATTAGTTCCATCAGCAATTTATTGCTAGTTATGCATTGCTTAAGTGCATGTCATTTTACTTACCGTTTTACCTTTATACCGGTTTTCTTGAATTTGTCATTAAGTTATTAAGTGCTGACAGCTAGACAGTACCAGTTTCGTTTACCAGTACCAGTAAACGTTTCCAGGTGTTTTGTCTGCCCGGTGTAGCCCGAAAGAATCTGCAGCCTCCCGGCTGCTGGTTTATACAGACATGTGTGGCCTTCCAGGCCGCTGGTTATCCTACGTGTTGTCTGCTCGGTGTAGCCCGGAAGATACTGCTGCTTCCCAGGCCGCTGGTTTATCCAGAAGTTTTTGTCTGCCCAATGTAGCCAGGAAGGTTGTCATAGCCACTGCCGTCTTAGCTGACTGCGTTCAGGGGCTGCTCTCCAGCCGACGTTCTTCCTGTGATGAGTTAAGCCGGCGATGTTATTCAGGTATTATATTTATATTGGTCATATAAATATGCGGCCTTCCAGGCCGCTGGTTTATCCAGACGTGTTGTCTACCCGGTGTAGCCCGGAAGTCACAGTGGCCCCCCAGGCCGCTGGTTTATCCAGACGTTTTGTCTGCTCCGGTGTAGCCCGGAAGGTTTTCACAGCCACCGACGTCTTAGCTGCCTTCGTTCAGGGGTTGATGTCCGGCCGATGTTCTTCCTGCGACGTGTCACTGTGTTCTATCGGCCGATGCTCGGTTGGGTCTGTTGCAGCTGGTCCAGCCGTCTGCCCTAGTGTCCGAGCCGCCACTCTTCCTACGTTGTTGCTCAATTTTGGTGTCCAGCTGCTGCAGCTGTTGGTGTTCCGGCTGCTGACATTCCCGGCAGTCGGTGTTCTAGCTGCTGTGGGTACAGCTGTTGCTGTCCCAGCTTGCTGCTGTTCAGGTGGTACATGGTCCAGCTGCTGGCGTTCCAGCGGTTGTTGGACCAGCTCCCATGCTACGGCTGAAGTTGTTCCTGATGTTCCAGTTGAAGCGGTCACAACTGATAATGCCCATCCTACTGCGTTCCAGCTCCCAAGGGTCCAGCTGCCGACGCGCCAGCCCCCGAAGTTCCAGCAGAAGCGTTCCAGCCGACGTTGTGCCTATTAGCATTCTTTTCAGTTTATTGTATTTGATTGTAATTTATTTCAGCTTCATGCATTAATCCCGTTTTCTCTAAAGAGTTATATTCCAGCATTATTTTGAGCATGGTCTGTTTTGCAGACGCACTTCCCTTACTGCTGCAGTTTCCCCCTTGGCTCGTTGCCGCTAATTTTGTATCTTCGGCAGCGGCCGAAGATACTCTCCATTCCCTTGTTGGCTCCCAGGTTCTATATGGTCCCTAATTGTCTTGCAGTTGGACTTCTACTTATAACCGAAGTTTTCCCTGGTGGCCAGTTGCCACTTTTTATTTATCTTTGGCAGATGTTGATGTACCAGTTGCCAATGTCCAGCCGCAGGTGTTCCAGCTGCTGATGTTCAGAGGCAGGATTTTACAGTTTACATTTGGCAACTGTTGTTTGTTAAGCCCTTATTTTGCCCTTGTTGACCACTAGTGTTAGTGTTGTGCATGCTACGTTATTGTTGGTTTGTTAAGGTTAGGGTTTCCCTGCTTACTTCCTCCTCCCCAGTGTGGGACATTTACTTATTTATCTATTTATCTAAAGCCATTCATAACTGCAGGCCTAATAAAAAAGGTGGTGGCACAGCAATATATTACAAAGATACCTTCATTTGCAATAGTGTTATTAGTGATAGAGATGACTATTGTGAATATACCTTTGCCAAGTTCTCCAGTAAATCCCTTAAATCCTCCCTGACTATCGGTGCCGTCTATAGATTTCCTAATACCAACATAGCTTTATTCTCTGACAATGTAAGGAATCTTATCATAAATAACAATCTCAACAAAAATCACATCATTCTGGGAGGTGATTTCAATATTGACCTGGGTCTTCAAAACAACCCTCAAGTTGACTATTTCCGTAACAGTATGCACTCCTGTATGCTAATCCCCACAATCACCAAGCCCACCCGAGTCACTCAAACATCTGTCACTACCCTGGATCACCTATGGACTAATATAACAGCTCCCTTTACATCTGGGGTAATTTATGACAGAACAACTGACCACTATCCTACTTTCCTCATAGCAAACATTGACACATCACCACCAGAAACCAAGAAACTTTCATTCAGGCTACATAGTGAATCAGCTTTAGGCAATCTCTCTAATGCACTTCACAATATTAACTGGGAATCTGAATTTAATAATTCACAGGATATAAACTTATCAACTAACCTCTTTCTC
This sequence comes from Procambarus clarkii, assembly GCF_040958095.1. Lineage (NCBI taxonomy): Eukaryota > Metazoa > Arthropoda > Malacostraca > Decapoda > Cambaridae > Procambarus > Procambarus clarkii. The sequence goes on from NC_091173.1 coordinate 33,991,807, forward strand.
TCCAAAACTCTAAGCCTCTACAACACTCACTGTCCCCTCCATACCAAACAAGTTACTGATAAAATAAAAAATAACCCGTGGCTCACAAGTGGCATAATTAAATCAATCAACAAAAAACATGAATACGAAAAGAAATTTAGGAGTGGCCTAGTTTCAAAGGAAGTAGTTAAAAGGTACTCATCAGTGCTTACCAGTATCATAAGAAAAGCAAAACTTTCATATTATGAGACTAGATTAAAAAAAGCAAAAGGCAACATGAAAAGCACATGGAATACCATCTCTAATATCCTGGGAACTAAACAACACTCCCACAACCAGATAACACTCTCTAAGGATGGCCTTACACCGTCATCTGACTTAGAAATGGCGAATGAATGTAATAGCTTCTTTTCGTCGATTGGTGCTAACCTTGCAAGTAAAATCCCACAGACTCAGACACATATCAACACAAATCTCTCAGGCAGCTATCCAAACTCTCTTCTCCTCTCACCAGTCAGCCCGACAAATGTTGTGTCCATCATACACTCACTAAAAACCAAAGCTGGGAACATCAGTGAAATCCCATCCATTGTATACAAGAGCGCTTCCCATGCCCTTGCGCCACCTATAGCTCTGCTGTTCAACAAATCCCTTGAGTGTCATACCTTCCCTGATATCCTTAAAAAAACAAGAGTAACGCCAGTTCATAAAGGAGGTAATCCGTCAGACATAAACAACTACAGACCAATATCGAACCTACCCATACTATCAAAAATATTTGAAAAAATTATCTACAAACAGCTCTACTCCTATCTCGTAAAATTTGACATTCTTAGCCCCTGTCAGTTTGGCTTCCGCTCTCAAAAGAGTACCAACGATGCAATTATTAGTCTCCTTGATATAATTTACTCAGCCCTTGACAAAAATGAGTTTCCAATTGGACTCTTCATTGACCTAAGAAAGGCCTTTGATACTGTTAATCACGATTACCTCTTATGTAAACTCCATCATTATGGAATCCGAGGCCATGCACTGGACTATATCCAATCCTATCTTAGTGATAGACACCAATGTGTAGCCATCAATAATATAATCTCTCCCACTCTACCAATAACCGTTGGAGTGCCACAGGGCAGCATCTTGGGACCTCTTCTATTTCTTACATACATCAATGATCTGCCTAATGTCTCTAACATTCTGAAACCTATTTTGTTAGCTGATGATACTACCCTCATCTACTCCAACCCCAACCCACATACACTAAATGATGTTGTTAATAATGAACTAAAAAAAGTCCACTTATGGGTGTCAACCAACAAACTAACACTTAACATAGAAAAGACCTACTACATCCTATTTGGAAGCAAATCTACAAATGCAATTCAGCTTCAGATAGACAATGTAAACATTAGCAATAAAAATGATGGAAAGTTTCTTGGCATATTCCTAGACAAGAGACTCAACTTCAGTACCCACATACAACACATAACTAAGAAAGTCTCTAAAACAGTTGGTATACTCTCCAAAATCAGATATTATGTACCTAACTCTGCTCTCATCTCTCTATATTATGCACTAATCTATCCCTATCTCAACTATGGTATCTGTGCATGGGGTTCAACCACTGCAAACCACCTCAAGTCCATCATCACCCAGCAAAAATCTGCTATCAGAATAATATCAAATTCTGTTTTCAGACAACACACAGCCCCCTTGTTTAACTCCCTAAACATGCTAAACATAATCTCACTCCACAAATTCTCTTGTGTCAACTACATTTACAAAACCCTATTCTTAAATGCAAATCCTTGTCTGAAACTCTTCCTGGACAGATGTAATAGGACCCATTATCACCACACCAGAAATAAATATATCTTAAAAATAAAATAAAATAAAATAAAATGTTTATTTAGGTAAGGTACATACATACAATAAATTTTTACAAAGATTGGTTGACTTATAGGTAGAGCTAGTACATACAATGCCTAAAGCCACTATTACGCAAAGCGTTTCGGGCATGATAAACTTAAAAGACAAGCTTAATACTAATTGAGCATAATGAGTAGAATGAAAACAAGAAATGAAAACATAGATGAAAAAGCAGCACAAATACAATTATGTCGACAAGCAGCGCTCTTTAAAAAAAAAACAGACATTGGTTGACAATAGAAGGGTAAGGTAGGTTACAGGGAATTTATTAGGTATAGCTTCGTTTTTAACTTAAACTGGTTGAGAGAGGTACAGTCTTTAACATGGTTGGGAAGGTCATTCCACATTCTGGGCCCCTTGATTTGTAGAGCATTTCTAGTTTGATTAAGTCGTACTCTAGGAATATCAAAACTGTATTTATTTCTGGTGTGGTGCTCATGGGTTCTGTTACATCCTTCTATGAAGCTTTTGAGATCAGGATTGGCATTATAGTTTAGCGTTTTATATATGTATAATACACATGAGAGAATGTGCAGTGACTTAATGTCTAACATATTCAGAGATTTGAGTAGGGGTACCGAGTGATGCCTGGGGCCAGAGTTGGATATTGTCCTAATAGCAGCTTTGTGTTGAGTCTTTGATATCCCCAGAGTTAAACTTAATCTGTGTAAACACTCTATGCAAATAAAGGGACCCAGTTTATGGAACTCACTCCCTAATGAATTGAAAAGCAGTCCAACTTTTACATCATTCAAAATCAATACTAAAAAGTACCTAATTTCATCTTCATAGTTTTTCACTTTTTGCCTTAAAATTGCATTGTATCTATTGCTACCCAATCTCCCAACCTTTATGTTCCCAATTTGAACATCTTTACCATTGTGATCATTGCTGTCTTCTTATATGTGCTGCTAATTTGCTGTATGGTGTATATAAATCTTGTTTTTCTGTATCTTTTGCTACCCAGTCTCCCAATCTTTATGTACCCAATCTGAACATCTTTACCATTGTGATCATTGCTGTCTTATATGTGCTGTCAATCTGCTGTATGGTGTCTATTAATCTTGTTTAAATTACTAATCAAGCTGTCAATGTAATCAATCAGAGCTTTAATATAACAATGTGCTTTAATATACTTACTAAGCTCTCTCATCTCATTTTTCTCTTGCAATGTATCTTTATCATTTATCAATTCTGATAGAAATTACCTACTTAAAATTATCTGCTAGATTAAGGACCTGCCCGAAACGCTGCGCGTACTAGTGGCTTTACAAGAATGTAAATACTGTACTATCCAATGTATTCTCACAAACCCAATGTACCTTCTTGTATATATATAAATAAATAAATAAATAAATATTTATTCAGTTCCTACTGTATCATACTACTACTTATTTAAGTTCTTTATTATTAGGTCCGGGTTTTAGTCGCCTTACTTCTACCCTCCCTCTGCTTTACTTGTTATCGTTTTCTCTGGCATTTTTCGCCATGCCCTCGGTCGGCCCCGTACTAGGCCCATTAGCTAAATTAAATTAAATTATATTCATTCCCAAACCCAAGAAAGACCCCCACCAACCTGGCAACTACCGACCAATCTCCCTCTTAGACACAATAGGCAAGTGCTTTGAAAAAATCATGTCAAACCGTCTTAACTACTACATAGAGTACAACAACCTCTTCACAGAAAAGCAGTTTGGCTTTCGAGCACATAGATCAACCCAGCACGCAATTAACATCATCTACGACGCCGTAAGCTCAATTCGCAAGCAAAAACAGGTAGCTTTGATTGCGACGAGGGACGTACACAAGGCCTTCGACAGCCTGTGGCACGATGGTCTTGTGTACAAATTAGCAGACTTACCAGCGCAAAACTGGACCCTCCTCAGGCTGATCAGAAATTTCCTTAAGAAATTTCCTTTAGTCTCCGTGGTGTAGTGGTAAGACACTCGCCTGGCGTTCCGCGAGCGCTATGTCATGGGTTCGTATCCTGGCCGGGGAGGATTTACTGGGCGCAATTCCTTAAATGTAGCCTCTGTTTAACGCAACAGTAAAAAGTGTACTTGGATGAAAAAACGATTCTTCGCGGCAGGGGATCGTATTCCAGGGACCTGCCCGAAACGCTACGCGTACTAGTGGCTGTACATGAATGTAACAACTCTTGTATATACAAAAACAAACAAACAAACAAATAGGCAAGTTACCCCCAGCTTCAAGGCAAAAGAGGCCGCAGCCTTCACCCCAACAGCTGGAGTCCCCCAAGGATCATGCTTGAGCCCGGTTCTCTTCAACATCTTTGTAAACGACCTGCCCCAACCAGAGTATAGGGACACCATTATCGTGCAATTTGCGGACGACGTGACACACGTAATAACATCTAACCATAGCAGCCAAGCGGCCAAGCATGCAACTGTAACCCGTAAGGCAAACGTAGAACTAGCAAGGGCGGCTAACTGGGAAAGGAAATGGAGGATCACCACTAACCCAGAAAAGATTCAATTAAGCACTGTCGGCTGTATGGCCTTCTCAATTGAAAATGAGGGGGGAATAAGAATCAGGGGTGAACCCATAGCCATCTCAAACTCCAACACAGTGCTCGGTTACAACTTCAACAGGCTACTCAACTCCTCCCAGTACGTATCCCAGAAGACAGCGATGGCCCGGGGCTCACTGGAGAGGCTCTTCCGTTTCAACCAAGCCCCATCCCACATCAAGCTCCACCTGTACAGAATGATCATAAGGCCTAGCTTGGAATACCCCTACGTTCCCCTGAACCTCACCAACAAATCCAACATGCTGAAGATCCAACGAGTACAAAACAAAGCACTTCGCTTTGCAGAGGGCCTGACTCTGAGGGACAGGGTAAGAACTGACCAAATCCATGAGACGCTAAACATGAAGCCAATGAACATTAGGCTCAGCTACCTGGCCAGAAGACAGCTGTACCGTATGAAGAACATGTATGTCCCAGACCCCGAAGATCCCTTCGGAGCAGAAAACACCACCAGCGACTACGAGATCCACGAACCACCACACAGAACCAGAAGAATCACTCTCCAACAAAAAGTGATCAGACACATCCATGATCAGGCCTTCCCAAGACCTCAAATACTAAGCGGCCTGCCAGACGACCCAGATGAGTGGCCCATCCCGGACCCGATCTACACCAAATGAAGAATAAAGAAGGAAAAAAAAAAATATATAAATAAATAAAAAAAAAAATAATAATAATAAATAAATAAATAAAACTCCTACAAAAAAATATAAAACCAAAAAACCATTTATCGTGGCATCAGAAGTGTAACTAACCTGATGTTGCTAAGATTAGCCTCCTTCAGCCAACTCCATCGGCTCTAGTGCTTTAGGACACCAACAAGGTCACAAACACTAGCCCCCCCAGCCAATGTACTGACAACCCAACATAACACATACACAAACAAACAACACATACAAAAATGTCAACCCATGGTAGACAGGCCACCGAACTTTCAAACCTCCTCTCTCTCTACACCCGCATCCTCTTCCTGAATTTCATCCCCCCATCCCTCTACCTCCCCCACCCTTTCCATTCCCTATGGACATCAAGCCAAGCCCATTAGCTGGGCCAGTCTGTTACGCCCTTAGCCGGGACCCCTGTGGAGCCCTTAGCTGGGCGGGCCCGCCCTGTTAGCCGGCTAATGGTCCTGCGACCTAGTACTTTCCAAGGAGTATTTTGTGCTTTTCCCTATCCTTCTAGTGCTTATGTCTCTCTTTTACATTTTCTTAGTGAAAACTTCGTTATATTTGTAAGGTACTATTTATTGCTTGTGAATGTATGTGTGTGTGTGTGCATATGTATGTGTATATATGTATATATATATATGTATGTGTATGTATATATTCATTAGTATATATTCATGTATATATTCTGCCCGAAACGCTGCGCGTACTAGTGGCTTTACAAGAATGTAAATACTGTACTATCCAATGTATTCTCACAAACCCAATGTATCTTCTTGTATATATAAAAATAAATAAATAAATTAGTTGCTATACTAATTTATAGTACTGTCATTCATTTTTTATTTACATCTTGTCCGTAGTAATTTATTATGAGTCTGGGAGTTGGTTTACTATTTTCGTCCTTATTTCTGTTATTTTACTATATTAATTACATTAATAATTTTACATTTACGGATCCCTAGCCTTCCTGGTGTCCATTTCACTTTGCCTCAGATCCTCAGATCTTGTAGTTCTTGGGGTAGTGTCAATGAGCAGAATGCTCATTGACACTCAGACTAAACTCATTTACGCCTCTTAAGGCAGTTTCTTAGGCTAACTATTCAGCTCTTTACATGCTTTCGGAGGCCAACATACAATGGAGATCACTGTAACGGACTCGGTTACCATCCTTATAATTCGTGTCACTCTGGACACAAGCATGTTGCAGTTACGCCTTAAGACCTGTTTCTTATATTTGATTTATGGTTTTATTTATATATTGATTTGATATTATATACTTAGTGGTCATATAAATATTGATTATGTTGGGCTATTTTATTGTTTTAAATAAAATAAATAAATAAATAAATGTTTATTTAGGTAAGGTACATACATAAAGAGATTTTACAAAGTTTGTTGGATTAATAGATAGAGCTAGTACATACAATGCCTAAAGCCACTATTACGCAAAGCGTTTCGGGCAGGAAAAACATTAATGACTAAAGCTTAATACTAATGGGTAAAAAGAATAAAATGTGTTGAGAACAAATAAAAATAGAGGTAAAAGAGGGGGGAACATGGCTGAAAAAGCAGCACAAATACAATTACAAATTATTACAGACAATTACATTCAAACAGCGTTGTTTTGAAAAAAAAAACATACATGGGTTGACAACAGAGGGGTAAGGTAGGTTACAGGGAATTTATTAGGTAGTGCTTCGTTTTTATCTTAAACTGGTTGAGAGAGGTACTGTCTTTAACATGGTTGGGAAGATCATTCCACATTCTGGGTCCCTGGGTTTTATATTATTCTATTGGATTATTTTGAAATGAATTATTACTTGCTAGATCCCTCCCCCTGGATTAACTTCTGCCCTTGACCCAGATACGGTAACTGGTTCCCCCCCCCCCAACCTTTTTTACTTGTCTGGGTTTTTTCCCCGCTAAAGTTCTGCTCGGTTTGGTAGTTACCTTACTTTGCTACAGTTACGACCCTGGGTTCTTCAGTGGAAACTAGAGGTCAAAATTTAACTAAATAAGCTACGTTAGAGTAGTAAATCTAGTAAATCGCAACTCGATGTGTCTTTGTTTATATCTTCCCTGCCAGACGTAAGACTATTCTTGTTTCTCAAAGAGCATTTAAAGACTGAGCTGGGGGTTGATTATTATAATAATAACATAGGCACCAACTATGCTTACTAATACTCTAATCATTTGTAAAGTAAACCTGAGTAAACTTGGTATAGGGCTGCGGTACGATTAGTTGAGCAGTCTGCCGGCAGCAGCCAGCTGGGAGGAAGGAGACTGAGAATCCATCTTTTTCTGGGCTGGCGTGGTGTGGACAGGAACCTCCTACCCTTCCTCTTCGTTTCCTTATTTCTGTGTCTTGTTTAAGATAAGTACATTATTCCATGTCTGGCACATTATTCCATGTCTGGCATACTCATGGTCTATGTGTAGAGGAGTATATTTTGTGTGTAGTAGGTGTGTTTAGAGTTTATATTACTAGTTATTCTATAGGGGGGTCCCATTGGAACCACGTGGTCCCCTACCCTAAGCTGACTCTAACTTCAAGTTATTCAATAGTAGAGCTTTACCCTAGCTTGTGCTCAGTGTAAAACCTTGTATCCTGCTTTCCCAGGACATTCACACAGCAGTCTGTGAAGGCTAGGCACGGTGACGTCAGGATGTCCCTAGGTAATGGCTCAGTAAACAACAGAGCCTGCTCCACACGTCCTCCCTCCCCGGTAACCCATATGTATATATATATATATATATATATATATATATATATATATATATATATATATATATATATATATATATATATATATATATATATATATATATTTAGGGGTACCACCAGTGGTTTAATTAAAGGGATCCACATCCTCGAAGAAGAAAATAAATAGTGTTCAGAGAAGACCTAGTGGATTCTCACTGAATACTTTAATCTTTTCCTCTCCTACCACCCCTATTATTTTTTTGTTATTTGATTTTATTGCAATGCTACAGTTTACAGAAAACACACACTTATATATCAATATACCAATCAGTGTTCGAAGACCTCGTACAGCTCTTTGGGGGTCGGGTGTGTACCCCAAGATACTGCACGCATTTCCCCTCTGAACAGCGACACTGAGGCGCTGGAACATGAAACTGGCCGCTCTTGGGTCTCTAGTCTTCCCAATGAGTTCCTAGCCCAGCTCCTTCAGGAACTTAAGTGCACATTTACCCCAGGCGCCCAGAGTCTCAGAGCCTATTGGCACGAACCTGTAACAACGTTCTAGGTCCCTGTACTTGTTAGTTTTCTGGGTCTGCCTGAAGGTGGCCGCCCTGCTTCCCTCAGCTGTGCTGTAAGGTAGATAGGTATCAGCCAACGTAGATGCACACGTGTAGTCCCACACGACCTGTTTACCTTCCCACCACGGCTGCAGGGTGACTCCATCTGGGCGTTTTTGGCTGTTGTCAGGCCTGCACAACTGAAGTTCTCTTTGTGCTGGGCACCCAGCTGAAGCCAAACTTCTCTTCATGATGTCATTGACTGCTTCATGTCTGGCAATCTTTCCCTGTGTCTTACGACAGATGAGACCATGGCTGCCATATTGGTCTGCCCGTGCATGGCCGCAAATACACGGTGCTCGGTGGAGATAGGGGCGCCAAGGCGCAGGGCAACACCAATACTTAGGGTCCGATGGTCCAGGCGGGTGCCCAAGGCGGAATTAGGGACTGCCAACAGGAAGTCCCCGGCATGGGGAGCTTGCACAGCTAGAAGACGCGCTTTGTCCTTCCTGGAAGCTGCCTCCAGCAATGATGTGGCGATGTTCTCCACTATGGGGCTATCCCATTTGGACTATTTGCAGTCATTTGGAAAAGTCGGTCGAGGTCAATATATATATATATATATATATATATATATATATATATATATATATATATATATATATATATATATACATATATATATATATATATATATATATATATATATATATATCGTTGTTAGTTTCTTGATAATCCTTGTTTCAGTGCTGAGGTGATGTCGGTCTGTGAGGATGTCGAGGTGTTGTTCAATGCGGGTACGGAGACTTTCGTCGATGTTGCTATTTCTCCACTCGTTTGTAGCATGAAGTAGTTGCGTTTTGTTGTCTTTGATTTCATTTTCCGCCTTGTATATCTGATCACGAATTAGATCCTGGCGATATTTTATCGTGAAGGCTTGATTCCTTGCTGCTGGGTCGTGCGCTTTAAAATTAGTATATTTTGGTAGCAGTCTTTCCTGTAGACATATATTATTAAATATGACCGAAAAAGTAAGATTAATAATTCTAACACGAATTTTCTCTATCTTTCTTACATTTCCCCGTACCCTCGTACCTCGTACCCGCATTGAACAACACCTCGACATCCTCACAGACCGACATCACCTCAGCACTGAAACAAGGATTATCAAGAAACTAACAACATTATATGGAGGACCTATGGCAATATATATATATATATATATATATATATATATATATATATATATATATATATATATATATATATATATATGTATGTATATATATCTATGTATGTATATATATCTATATATATATATATATATATATATATATATATATATATATATATATATATATATATATATATATATATATATATATATATATATATATATAATCTTTGGACAACACCCACCAGTGGGACTCGAACCCAGAAAGCACAACTACCTTCCAGTAGCAGGCATAACTAGTATGCTTTAACCCACTACACCATCAGACCTTTCAAAAGAAGTAGATAGTTCGAGATATATATATCTCAAACATCTCTACTTCCCGAAGGCACCAGATGAGTGTGGGGTCAGTCTGCATTTTCCATCAAGCCACTGTCAATGTGAGAGAACTCGTGTCCAGCTTATAAGCCTATACTTGCATAAACCACAAGTGAAGATTAAATAATCTTTGGACAACACCCACCAGTGGGACTCGAACCCAGAAAGCACAACTACCTTCCAGTAGCAGGCATAACTAGTATGCTTTAACCCACTACACCATCAGACCTTTCAAAAGAAGTAGATAGTTCGAGATATATATATCTCAAACATCTCTACTTCCCGAAGGCACCAGATGAGTGTGGGGTCAGTCTGCATTTTCCATCAAGCCACTGTCAATGTGAGAGAACTCGTGTCCAGCTTATAAGCCTATACTTGCATAAACCACAAGTGAAGATTAAATAATCTTTGGACAACACCCACCAGTGGGACTCGAACCCAGAAAGCACAACTACCTTCCAGTAGCAGGCATAACTAGTATGCTTTAACCCACTACACCATCAGACCTTTCAAAAGAAGTAGATAGTTCGAGATATATATATCTCAAACATCTCTACTTCCCGAAGGCACCAGATGAGTGTGGGGTCAGTCTGCATTTTCCATCAAGCCACTGTCAATGTGAGAGAACTCGTGTCCAGCTTATAAGCCTATACTTGCATAAACCACAAGTGAAGATTAAATAATCTTTGAACAACACCCACCAGTGGGACTCGAACCCAGAAAGCACAACTACCTTCCAGTAGCAGGCATAACTAGTATGCTTTAACCCACTACACCATCAGACCTTTCAAAAGAAGTAGATAGTTCGAGATATATATATCTCAAACATCTCTACTTCCCGAAGGCACCAGATGAGTGTGGGGTCAGTCTGCATTTTCCATCAAGCCACTGTCAATGTGAGAGAACTCGTGTCCAGCTTATAAGCCTATACTTGCATAAACCACAAGTGAAGATTAAATAATCTTTGGACAACACCCACCAGTGGGACTCGAACCCAGAAAGCACAACTACCTTCCAGTAGCAGGCATAACTAGTATGCTTTAACCCACTACACCATCAGACCTTTCAAAAGAAGTAGATAGTTCGAGATATATATATCTCAAACATCTCTACTTCCCGAAGGCACCAGATGAGTGTGGGGTCAGTCTGCATTTTCCATCAAGCCACTGTCAATGTGAGAGAACTCGTGTCCAGCTTATAAGCCTATACTTGCATAAACCACAAGTGAAGATTAAATAATCTTTGGACAACACCCACCAGTGGGACTCGAACCCAGAAAGCACAACTACCTTCCAGTAGCAGGCATAACTAGTATGCTTTAACCCACTACACCATCAGACCTTTCAAAAGAAGTAGATAGTTCGAGATATATATATCTCAAACATCTCTACTTCCCGAAGGCACCAGATGAGTGTGGGGTCAGTCTGCATTTTCCATCAAGCCACTGTCAATGTGAGAGAACTCGTGTCCAGCTTATAAGCCTATACTTGCATAAACCACAAGTGAAGATTAAATAATCTTTGGACAACACCCACCAGTGGGACTCGAACCCAGAAAGCACAACTACCTTCCAGTAGCAGGCATAACTAGTATGCTTTAACCCACTACACCATCAGACCTTTCAAAAGAAGTAGATAGTTCGAGATATATATATCTCAAACATCTCTACTTCCTTCTCTGGTGCCTTCGGGAAGTAGAGATGTTTGAGATATATATATCTCGAACTATCTACTTCTTTTGAAAGGTCTGATGGTGTAGTGGGTTAAAGCATACTAGTTATGCCTGCTACTGGAAGGTAGTTGTGCTTTCTGGGTTCGAGTCCCACTGGTGGGTGTTGTCCAAAGATTATTTAATCTTCACTTGTGGTTTATGCAAGTATAGGCTTATAAGCTGGACACGAGTTCTCTCACATTGACAGTGGCTTGATGGAAAATGCAGACTGACCCCACACTCATCTGGTGCCTTCGGTAAGTAGAGATGTTTGAGATATATATATCTCGAACTATCTACTTCTTTTGAAAGGTCTGATGGTGTAGTGGGTTAAAGCATACTAGTTATGCCTGCTACTGGAAGGTAGTTGTGCTTTCTGGGTTCGAGTCCCACTGGTGGGTGTTGTCCAAAGATTATTTAATCTTCACTTGTGGTTTATGCAAGTATAGGCTTATAAGCTGGACACGAGTTCTCTCACATTGACAGTGGCTTGATGGAAAATGCAGACTGACCCCACACTCATCTGGTGCCTTCGGGAAGTAGAGATGTTTGAGATATATATATCTCGAACTATCTACTTCTTTTGAAAGGTCTGATGGTGTAGTGGGTTAAAGCATACTAGTTATGCCTGCTACTGGAAGGTAGTTGTGCTTTCTGGGTTCGAGTCCCACTGGTGGGTGTTGTCCAAAGATTATTTAATCTTCACTTGTGGTTTATGCAAGTATAGGCTTATAAGCTGGACACGAGTTCTCTCACATTGACAGTGGCTTGATGGAAAATGCAGACTGACCCCACACTCATCTGGTGCCTTCGGGAAGTAGAGATGTTTGAGATATATATATCTCGAACTATCTACTTCTTTTGAAAGGTCTGATGGTGTAGTGGGTTAAAGCATACTAGTTATGCCTGCTACTGGAAGGTAGTTGTGCTTTCTGGGTTCGAGTCCCACTGGTGGGTGTTGTCCAAAGATTATTTAATCTTCACTTGTGGTTTATGCAAGTATAGGCTTATAAGCTGGACACGAGTTCTCTCACATTGACAGTGGCTTGATGGAAAATGCAGACTGACCCCACACTCATCTGGTGCCTTCGGGAAGTAGAGATGTTTGAGATATATATATCTCGAACTATCTACTTCTTTTGAAAGGTCTGATGGTGTAGTGGGTTAAAGCATACTAGTTATGCCTGCTACTGGAAGGTAGTTGTGCTTTCTGGGTTCGAGTCCCACTGGTGGGTGTTGTCCAAAGATTATTTAATCTTCACTTGTGGTTTATGCAAGTATAGGCTTATAAGCTGGACACGAGTTCTCTCACATTGACAGTGGCTTGATGGAAAATGCAGACTGACCCCACACTCATCTGGTGCCTTCGGGAAGTAGAGATGTTTGAGATATATATATCTCGAACTATCTACTTCTTTTGAAAGGTCTGATGGTGTAGTGGGTTAAAGCATACTAGTTATGCCTGCTACTGGAAGGTAGTTGTGCTTTCTGGGTTCGAGTCCCACTGGTGGGTGTTGTCCAAAGATTATTTAATCTTCACTTGTGGTTTATGCAAGTATAGGCTTATAAGCTGGACACGAGTTCTCTCACATTGACAGTGGCTTGATGGAAAATGCAGACTGACCCCACACTCATCTGGTGCCTTCGGGAAGTAGAGATGTTTGAGATATATATATCTCGAACTATCTACTTCTTTTGAAAGGTCTGATGGTGTAGTGGGTTAAAGCATACTAGTTATGCCTGCTACTGGAAGGTAGTTGTGCTTTCTGGGTTCGAGTCCCACTGGTGGGTGTTGTCCAAAGATTATTTAATCTTCACTTGTGGTTTATGCAAGTATAGGCTTATAAGCTGGACACGAGTTCTCTCACATTGACAGTGGCTTGATGGAAAATGCAGACTGACCCCACACTCATCTGGTGCCTTCGGGAAGTAGAGATGTTTGAGATATATATATCTCGAACTATCTACTTCTTTTGAAAGGTCTGATGGTGTAGTGGGTTAAAGCATACTAGTTATGCCTGCTACTGGAAGGTAGTTGTGCTTTCTGGGTTCGAGTCCCACTGGTGGGTGTTGTCCAAAGATTATTTAATCTTCACTTGTGGTTTATGCAAGTATAGGCTTATAAGCTGGACACGAGTTCTCTCACATTGACAGTGGCTTGATGGAAAATGCAGACTGACCCCACACTCATCTGGTGCCTTCGGGAAGTAGAGATGTTTGAGATATATATATCTCGAACTATCTACTTCTTTTGAAAGGTCTGATGGTGTAGTGGGTTAAAGCATACTAGTTATGCCTGCTACTGGAAGGTAGTTGTGCTTTCTGGGTTCGAGTCCCACTGGTGGGTGTTGTCCAAAGATTATTTAATCTTCACTTGTGGTTTATGCAAGTATAGGCTTATAAGCTGGACACGAGTTCTCTCACATTGACAGTGGCTTGATGGAAAATGCAGACTGACCCCACACTCATCTGGTGCCTTCGGGAAGTAGAGATGTTTGAGATATATATATCTCGAACTATCTACTTCTTTTGAAAGGTCTGATGGTGTAGTGGGTTAAAGCATACTAGTTATGCCTGCTACTGGAAGGTAGTTGTGCTTTCTGGGTTCGAGTCCCACTGGTGGGTGTTGTCCAAAGATTATTTAATCTTCACTTGTGGTTTATGCAAGTATAGGCTTATAAGCTGGACACGAGTTCTCTCACATTGACAGTGGCTTGATGGAAAATGCAGACTGACCCCACACTCATCTGGTGCCTTCGGGAAGTAGAGATGTTTGAGATATATATATCTCGAACTATCTACTTCTTTTGAAAGGTCTGATGGTGTAGTGGGTTAAAGCATACTAGTTATGCCTGCTACTGGAAGGTAGTTGTGCTTTCTGGGTTCGAGTCCCACTGGTGGGTGTTGTCCAAAGATTATTTAATCTTCACTTGTGGTTTATGCAAGTATAGGCTTATAAGCTGGACACGAGTTCTCTCACATTGACAGTGGCTTGATGGAAAATGCAGACTGACCCCACACTCATCTGGTGCCTTCGGGAAGTAGAGATGTTTGAGATATATATATCTCGAACTATCTACTTCTTTTGAAAGGTCTGATGGTGTAGTGGGTTAAAGCATACTAGTTATGCCTGCTACTGGAAGGTAGTTGTGCTTTCTGGGTTCGAGTCCCACTGGTGGGTGTTGTCCAAAGATTATTTAATCTTCACTTGTGGTTTATGCAAGTATAGGCTTATAAGCTGGACACGAGTTCTCTCACATTGACAGTGGCTTGATGGAAAATGCAGACTGACCCCACACTCATCTGGTGCCTTCGGGAAGTAGAGATGTTTGAGATATATATATCTCGAACTATCTACTTCTTTTGAAAGGTCTGATGGTGTAGTGGGTTAAAGCATACTAGTTATGCCTGCTACTGGAAGGTAGTTGTGCTTTCTGGGTTCGAGTCCCACTGGTGGGTGTTGTCCAAAGATTATTTAATCTTCACTTGTGGTTTATGCAAGTATAGGCTTATAAGCTGGACACGAGTTCTCTCACATTGACAGTGGCTTGATGGAAAATGCAGACTGACCCCACACTCATCTGGTGCCTTCGGGAAGTAGAGATGTTTGAGATATATATATCTCGAACTATCTACTTCTTTTGAAAGGTCTGATGGTGTAGTGGGTTAAAGCATACTAGTTATGCCTGCTACTGGAAGGTAGTTGTGCTTTCTGGGTTCGAGTCCCACTGGTGGGTGTTGTCCAAAGATTATTTAATCTTCACTTGTGGTTTATGCAAGTATAGGCTTATAAGCTGGACACGAGTTCTCTCACATTGACAGTGGCTTGATGGAAAATGCAGACTGACCCCACACTCATCTGGTGCCTTCGGGAAGTAGAGATGTTTGAGATATATATATCTCGAACTATCTACTTCTTTTGAAAGGTCTGATGGTGTAGTGGGTTAAAGCATACTAGTTATGCCTGCTACTGGAAGGTAGTTGTGCTTTCTGGGTTCGAGTCCCACTGGTGGGTGTTGTCCAAAGATTATTTAATCTTCACTTGTGGTTTATGCAAGTATAGGCTTATAAGCTGGACACGAGTTCTCTCACATTGACAGTGGCTTGATGGAAAATGCAGACTGACCCCACACTCATCTGGTGCCTTCGGGAAGTAGAGATGTTTGAGATATATATATCTCGAACTATCTACTTCTTTTGAAAGGTCTGATGGTGTAGTGGGTTAAAGCATACTAGTTATGCCTGCTACTGGAAGGTAGTTGTGCTTTCTGGGTTCGAGTCCCACTGGTGGGTGTTGTCCAAAGATTATTTAATCTTCACTTGTGGTTTATGCAAGTATAGGCTTATAAGCTGGACACGAGTTCTCTCACATTGACAGTGGCTTGATGGAAAATGCAGACTGACCCCACACTCATCTGGTGCCTTCGGGAAGTAGAGATGTTTGAGATATATATATCTCGAACTATCTACTTCTTTTGAAAGGTCTGATGGTGTAGTGGGTTAAAGCATACTAGTTATGCCTGCTACTGGAAGGTAGTTGTGCTTTCTGGGTTCGAGTCCCACTGGTGGGTGTTGTCCAAAGATTATTTAATCTTCACTTGTGGTTTATGCAAGTATAGGCTTATAAGCTGGACACGAGTTCTCTCACATTGACAGTGGCTTGATGGAAAATGCAGACTGACCCCACACTCATCTGGTGCCTTCGGGAAGTAGAGATGTTTGAGATATATATATCTCGAACTATCTACTTCTTTTGAAAGGTCTGATGGTGTAGTGGGTTAAAGCATACTAGTTATGCCTGCTACTGGAAGGTAGTTGTGCTTTCTGGGTTCGAGTCCCACTGGTGGGTGTTGTCCAAAGATTATTTAATCTTCACTTGTGGTTTATGCAAGTATAGGCTTATAAGCTGGACACGAGTTCTCTCACATTGACAGTGGCTTGATGGAAAATGCAGACTGACCCCACACTCATCTGGTGCCTTCGGGAAGTAGAGATGTTTGAGATATATATATCTCGAACTATCTACTTCTTTTGAAAGGTCTGATGGTGTAGTGGGTTAAAGCATACTAGTTATGCCTGCTACTGGAAGGTAGTTGTGCTTTCTGGGTTCGAGTCCCACTGGTGGGTGTTGTCCAAAGATTATTTAATCTTCACTTGTGGTTTATGCAAGTATAGGCTTATAAGCTGGACACGAGTTCTCTCACATTGACAGTGGCTTGATGGAAAATGCAGACTGACCCCACACTCATCTGGTGCCTTCGGGAAGTAGAGATGTTTGAGATATATATATCTCGAACTATCTACTTCTTTTGAAAGGTCTGATGGTGTAGTGGGTTAAAGCATACTAGTTATGCCTGCTACTGGAAGGTAGTTGTGCTTT
The DNA here is from genome assembly GCF_040958095.1 of Procambarus clarkii. NCBI lineage: Eukaryota > Metazoa > Arthropoda > Malacostraca > Decapoda > Cambaridae > Procambarus > Procambarus clarkii. Next base: position 34,008,837 of record NC_091173.1, read on the forward strand.
CTGGGTTCGAGTCCCACTGGTGGGTGTTGTCCAAAGATTATTTAATCTTCACTTGTGGTTTATGCAAGTATAGGCTTATAAGCTGGACACGAGTTCTCTCACATTGACAGTGGCTTGATGGAAAATGCAGACTGACCCCACACTCATCTGGTGCCTTCGGGAAGTAGAGATGTTTGAGATATATATATCTCGAACTATCTACTTCTTTTGAAAGGTCTGATGGTGTAGTGGGTTAAAGCATACTAGTTATGCCTGCTACTGGAAGGTAGTTGTGCTTTCTGGGTTCGAGTCCCACTGGTGGGTGTTGTCCAAAGATTATTTAATCTTCACTTGTGGTTTATGCAAGTATAGGCTTATAAGCTGGACACGAGTTCTCTCACATTGACAGTGGCTTGATGGAAAATGCAGACTGACCCCACACTCATCTGGTGCCTTCGGGAAGTAGAGATGTTTGAGATATATATATCTCGAACTATCTACTTCTTTTGAAAGGTCTGATGGTGTAGTGGGTTAAAGCATACTAGTTATGCCTGCTACTGGAAGGTAGTTGTGCTTTCTGGGTTCGAGTCCCACTGGTGGGTGTTGTCCAAAGATTATTTAATCTTCACTTGTGGTTTATGCAAGTATAGGCTTATAAGCTGGACACGAGTTCTCTCACATTGACAGTGGCTTGATGGAAAATGCAGACTGACCCCACACTCATCTGGTGCCTTCGGGAAGTAGAGATGTTTGAGATATATATATCTCGAACTATCTACTTCTTTTGAAAGGTCTGATGGTGTAGTGGGTTAAAGCATACTAGTTATGCCTGCTACTGGAAGGTAGTTGTGCTTTCTGGGTTCGAGTCCCACTGGTGGGTGTTGTCCAAAGATTATTTAATCTTCACTTGTGGTTTATGCAAGTATAGGCTTATAAGCTGGACACGAGTTCTCTCACATTGACAGTGGCTTGATGGAAAATGCAGACTGACCCCACACTCATCTGGTGCCTTCGGGAAGTAGAGATGTTTGAGATATATATATCTCGAACTATCTACTTCTTTTGAAAGGTCTGATGGTGTAGTGGGTTAAAGCATACTAGTTATGCCTGCTACTGGAAGGTAGTTGTGCTTTCTGGGTTCGAGTCCCACTGGTGGGTGTTGTCCAAAGATTATTTAATCTTCACTTGTGGTTTATGCAAGTATAGGCTTATAAGCTGGACACGAGTTCTCTCACATTGACAGTGGCTTGATGGAAAATGCAGACTGACCCCACACTCATCTGGTGCCTTCGGGAAGTAGAGATGTTTGAGATATATATATCTCGAACTATCTACTTCTTTTGAAAGGTCTGATGGTGTAGTGGGTTAAAGCATACTAGTTATGCCTGCTACTGGAAGGTAGTTGTGCTTTCTGGGTTCGAGTCCCACTGGTGGGTGTTGTCCAAAGATTATTTAATCTTCACTTGTGGTTTATGCAAGTATAGGCTTATAAGCTGGACACGAGTTCTCTCACATTGACAGTGGCTTGATGGAAAATGCAGACTGACCCCACACTCATCTGGTGCCTTCGGGAAGTAGAGATGTTTGAGATATATATATCTCGAACTATCTACTTCTTTTGAAAGGTCTGATGGTGTAGTGGGTTAAAGCATACTAGTTATGCCTGCTACTGGAAGGTAGTTGTGCTTTCTGGGTTCGAGTCCCACTGGTGGGTGTTGTCCAAAGATTATTTAATCTTCACTTGTGGTTTATGCAAGTATAGGCTTATAAGCTGGACACGAGTTCTCTCACATTGACAGTGGCTTGATGGAAAATGCAGACTGACCCCACACTCATCTGGTGCCTTCGGGAAGTAGAGATGTTTGAGATATATATATCTCGAACTATCTACTTCTTTTGAAAGGTCTGATGGTGTAGTGGGTTAAAGCATACTAGTTATGCCTGCTACTGGAAGGTAGTTGTGCTTTCTGGGTTCGAGTCCCACTGGTGGGTGTTGTCCAAAGATTATTTAATCTTCACTTGTGGTTTATGCAAGTATAGGCTTATAAGCTGGACACGAGTTCTCTCACATTGACAGTGGCTTGATGGAAAATGCAGACTGACCCCACACTCATCTGGTGCCTTCGGGAAGTAGAGATGTTTGAGATATATATATCTCGAACTATCTACTTCTTTTGAAAGGTCTGATGGTGTAGTGGGTTAAAGCATACTAGTTATGCCTGCTACTGGAAGGTAGTTGTGCTTTCTGGGTTCGAGTCCCACTGGTGGGTGTTGTCCAAAGATTATTTAATCTTCACTTGTGGTTTATGCAAGTATAGGCTTATAAGCTGGACACGAGTTCTCTCACATTGACAGTGGCTTGATGGAAAATGCAGACTGACCCCACACTCATCTGGTGCCTTCGGGAAGTAGAGATGTTTGAGATATATATATCTCGAACTATCTACTTCTTTTGAAAGGTCTGATGGTGTAGTGGGTTAAAGCATACTAGTTATGCCTGCTACTGGAAGGTAGTTGTGCTTTCTGGGTTCGAGTCCCACTGGTGGGTGTTGTCCAAAGATTATTTAATCTTCACTTGTGGTTTATGCAAGTATAGGCTTATAAGCTGGACACGAGTTCTCTCACATTGACAGTGGCTTGATGGAAAATGCAGACTGACCCCACACTCATCTGGTGCCTTCGGGAAGTAGAGATGTTTGAGATATATATATCTCGAACTATCTACTTCTTTTGAAAGGTCTGATGGTGTAGTGGGTTAAAGCATACTAGTTATGCCTGCTACTGGAAGGTAGTTGTGCTTTCTGGGTTCGAGTCCCACTGGTGGGTGTTGTCCAAAGATTATTTAATCTTCACTTGTGGTTTATGCAAGTATAGGCTTATAAGCTGGACACGAGTTCTCTCACATTGACAGTGGCTTGATGGAAAATGCAGACTGACCCCACACTCATCTGGTGCCTTCGGGAAGTAGAGATGTTTGAGATATATATATCTCGAACTATCTACTTCTTTTGAAAGGTCTGATGGTGTAGTGGGTTAAAGCATACTAGTTATGCCTGCTACTGGAAGGTAGTTGTGCTTTCTGGGTTCGAGTCCCACTGGTGGGTGTTGTCCAAAGATTATTTAATCTTCACTTGTGGTTTATGCAAGTATAGGCTTATAAGCTGGACACGAGTTCTCTCACATTGACAGTGGCTTGATGGAAAATGCAGACTGACCCCACACTCATCTGGTGCCTTCGGGAAGTAGAGATGTTTGAGATATATATATCTCGAACTATCTACTTCTTTTGAAAGGTCTGATGGTGTAGTGGGTTAAAGCATACTAGTTATGCCTGCTACTGGAAGGTAGTTGTGCTTTCTGGGTTCGAGTCCCACTGGTGGGTGTTGTCCAAAGATTATTTAATCTTCACTTGTGGTTTATGCAAGTATAGGCTTATAAGCTGGACACGAGTTCTCTCACATTGACAGTGGCTTGATGGAAAATGCAGACTGACCCCACACTCATCTGGTGCCTTCGGGAAGTAGAGATGTTTGAGATATATATATCTCGAACTATCTACTTCTTTTGAAAGGTCTGATGGTGTAGTGGGTTAAAGCATACTAGTTATGCCTGCTACTGGAAGGTAGTTGTGCTTTCTGGGTTCGAGTCCCACTGGTGGGTGTTGTCCAAAGATTATTTAATCTTCACTTGTGGTTTATGCAAGTATAGGCTTATAAGCTGGACACGAGTTCTCTCACATTGACAGTGGCTTGATGGAAAATGCAGACTGACCCCACACTCATCTGGTGCCTTCGGGAAGTAGAGATGTTTGAGATATATATATCTCGAACTATCTACTTCTTTTGAAAGGTCTGATGGTGTAGTGGGTTAAAGCATACTAGTTATGCCTGCTACTGGAAGGTAGTTGTGCTTTCTGGGTTCGAGTCCCACTGGTGGGTGTTGTCCAAAGATTATTTAATCTTCACTTGTGGTTTATGCAAGTATAGGCTTATAAGCTGGACACGAGTTCTCTCACATTGACAGTGGCTTGATGGAAAATGCAGACTGACCCCACACTCATCTGGTGCCTTCGGGAAGTAGAGATGTTTGAGATATATATATCTCGAACTATCTACTTCTTTTGAAAGGTCTGATGGTGTAGTGGGTTAAAGCATACTAGTTATGCCTGCTACTGGAAGGTAGTTGTGCTTTCTGGGTTCGAGTCCCACTGGTGGGTGTTGTCCAAAGATTATTTAATCTTCACTTGTGGTTTATGCAAGTATAGGCTTATAAGCTGGACACGAGTTCTCTCACATTGACAGTGGCTTGATGGAAAATGCAGACTGACCCCACACTCATCTGGTGCCTTCGGGAAGTAGAGATGTTTGAGATATATATATCTCGAACTATCTACTTCTTTTGAAAGGTCTGATGGTGTAGTGGGTTAAAGCATACTAGTTATGCCTGCTACTGGAAGGTAGTTGTGCTTTCTGGGTTCGAGTCCCACTGGTGGGTGTTGTCCAAAGATTATTTAATCTTCACTTGTGGTTTATGCAAGTATAGGCTTATAAGCTGGACACGAGTTCTCTCACATTGACAGTGGCTTGATGGAAAATGCAGACTGACCCCACACTCATCTGGTGCCTTCGGGAAGTAGAGATGTTTGAGATATATATATCTCGAACTATCTACTTCTTTTGAAAGGTCTGATGGTGTAGTGGGTTAAAGCATACTAGTTATGCCTGCTACTGGAAGGTAGTTGTGCTTTCTGGGTTCGAGTCCCACTGGTGGGTGTTGTCCAAAGATTATTTAATCTTCACTTGTGGTTTATGCAAGTATAGGCTTATAAGCTGGACACGAGTTCTCTCACATTGACAGTGGCTTGATGGAAAATGCAGACTGACCCCACACTCATCTGGTGCCTTCGGGAAGTAGAGATGTTTGAGATATATATATCTCGAACTATCTACTTCTTTTGAAAGGTCTGATGGTGTAGTGGGTTAAAGCATACTAGTTATGCCTGCTACTGGAAGGTAGTTGTGCTTTCTGGGTTCGAGTCCCACTGGTGGGTGTTGTCCAAAGATTATTTAATCTTCACTTGTGGTTTATGCAAGTATAGGCTTATAAGCTGGACACGAGTTCTCTCACATTGACAGTGGCTTGATGGAAAATGCAGACTGACCCCACACTCATCTGGTGCCTTCGGGAAGTAGAGATGTTTGAGATATATATATCTCGAACTATCTACTTCTTTTGAAAGGTCTGATGGTGTAGTGGGTTAAAGCATACTAGTTATGCCTGCTACTGGAAGGTAGTTGTGCTTTCTGGGTTCGAGTCCCACTGGTGGGTGTTGTCCAAAGATTATTTAATCTTCACTTGTGGTTTATGCAAGTATAGGCTTATAAGCTGGACACGAGTTCTCTCACATTGACAGTGGCTTGATGGAAAATGCAGACTGACCCCACACTCATCTGGTGCCTTCGGGAAGTAGAGATGTTTGAGATATATATATCTCGAACTATCTACTTCTTTTGAAAGGTCTGATGGTGTAGTGGGTTAAAGCATACTAGTTATGCCTGCTACTGGAAGGTAGTTGTGCTTTCTGGGTTCGAGTCCCACTGGTGGGTGTTGTCCAAAGATTATTTAATCTTCACTTGTGGTTTATGCAAGTATAGGCTTATAAGCTGGACACGAGTTCTCTCACATTGACAGTGGCTTGATGGAAAATGCAGACTGACCCCACACTCATCTGGTGCCTTCGGGAAGTAGAGATGTTTGAGATATATATATCTCGAACTATCTACTTCTTTTGAAAGGTCTGATGGTGTAGTGGGTTAAAGCATACTAGTTATGCCTGCTACTGGAAGGTAGTTGTGCTTTCTGGGTTCGAGTCCCACTGGTGGGTGTTGTCCAAAGATTATTTAATCTTCACTTGTGGTTTATGCAAGTATAGGCTTATAAGCTGGACACGAGTTCTCTCACATTGACAGTGGCTTGATGGAAAATGCAGACTGACCCCACACTCATCTGGTGCCTTCGGGAAGTAGAGATGTTTGAGATATATATATCTCGAACTATCTACTTCTTTTGAAAGGTCTGATGGTGTAGTGGGTTAAAGCATACTAGTTATGCCTGCTACTGGAAGGTAGTTGTGCTTTCTGGGTTCGAGTCCCACTGGTGGGTGTTGTCCAAAGATTATTTAATCTTCACTTGTGGTTTATGCAAGTATAGGCTTATAAGCTGGACACGAGTTCTCTCACATTGACAGTGGCTTGATGGAAAATGCAGACTGACCCCACACTCATCTGGTGCCTTCGGGAAGTAGAGATGTTTGAGATATATATATCTCGAACTATCTACTTCTTTTGAAAGGTCTGATGGTGTAGTGGGTTAAAGCATACTAGTTATGCCTGCTACTGGAAGGTAGTTGTGCTTTCTGGGTTCGAGTCCCACTGGTGGGTGTTGTCCAAAGATTATTTAATCTTCACTTGTGGTTTATGCAAGTATAGGCTTATAAGCTGGACACGAGTTCTCTCACATTGACAGTGGCTTGATGGAAAATGCAGACTGACCCCACACTCATCTGGTGCCTTCGGGAAGTAGAGATGTTTGAGATATATATATCTCGAACTATCTACTTCTTTTGAAAGGTCTGATGGTGTAGTGGGTTAAAGCATACTAGTTATGCCTGCTACTGGAAGGTAGTTGTGCTTTCTGGGTTCGAGTCCCACTGGTGGGTGTTGTCCAAAGATTATTTAATCTTCACTTGTGGTTTATGCAAGTATAGGCTTATAAGCTGGACACGAGTTCTCTCACATTGACAGTGGCTTGATGGAAAATGCAGACTGACCCCACACTCATCTGGTGCCTTCGGGAAGTAGAGATGTTTGAGATATATATATCTCGAACTATCTACTTCTTTTGAAAGGTCTGATGGTGTAGTGGGTTAAAGCATACTAGTTATGCCTGCTACTGGAAGGTAGTTGTGCTTTCTGGGTTCGAGTCCCACTGGTGGGTGTTGTCCAAAGATTATTTAATCTTCACTTGTGGTTTATGCAAGTATAGGCTTATAAGCTGGACACGAGTTCTCTCACATTGACAGTGGCTTGATGGAAAATGCAGACTGACCCCACACTCATCTGGTGCCTTCGGGAAGTAGAGATGTTTGAGATATATATATCTCGAACTATCTACTTCTTTTGAAAGGTCTGATGGTGTAGTGGGTTAAAGCATACTAGTTATGCCTGCTACTGGAAGGTAGTTGTGCTTTCTGGGTTCGAGTCCCACTGGTGGGTGTTGTCCAAAGATTATTTAATCTTCACTTGTGGTTTATGCAAGTATAGGCTTATAAGCTGGACACGAGTTCTCTCACATTGACAGTGGCTTGATGGAAAATGCAGACTGACCCCACACTCATCTGGTGCCTTCGGGAAGTAGAGATGTTTGAGATATATATATCTCGAACTATCTACTTCTTTTGAAAGGTCTGATGGTGTAGTGGGTTAAAGCATACTAGTTATGCCTGCTACTGGAAGGTAGTTGTGCTTTCTGGGTTCGAGTCCCACTGGTGGGTGTTGTCCAAAGATTATTTAATCTTCACTTGTGGTTTATGCAAGTATAGGCTTATAAGCTGGACACGAGTTCTCTCACATTGACAGTGGCTTGATGGAAAATGCAGACTGACCCCACACTCATCTGGTGCCTTCGGGAAGTAGAGATGTTTGAGATATATATATCTCGAACTATCTACTTCTTTTGAAAGGTCTGATGGTGTAGTGGGTTAAAGCATACTAGTTATGCCTGCTACTGGAAGGTAGTTGTGCTTTCTGGGTTCGAGTCCCACTGGTGGGTGTTGTCCAAAGATTATTTAATCTTCACTTGTGGTTTATGCAAGTATAGGCTTATAAGCTGGACACGAGTTCTCTCACATTGACAGTGGCTTGATGGAAAATGCAGACTGACCCCACACTCATCTGGTGCCTTCGGGAAGTAGAGATGTTTGAGATATATATATCTCGAACTATCTACTTCTTTTGAAAGGTCTGATGGTGTAGTGGGTTAAAGCATACTAGTTATGCCTGCTACTGGAAGGTAGTTGTGCTTTCTGGGTTCGAGTCCCACTGGTGGGTGTTGTCCAAAGATTATTTAATCTTCACTTGTGGTTTATGCAAGTATAGGCTTATAAGCTGGACACGAGTTCTCTCACATTGACAGTGGCTTGATGGAAAATGCAGACTGACCCCACACTCATCTGGTGCCTTCGGGAAGTAGAGATGTTTGAGATATATATATCTCGAACTATCTACTTCTTTTGAAAGGTCTGATGGTGTAGTGGGTTAAAGCATACTAGTTATGCCTGCTACTGGAAGGTAGTTGTGCTTTCTGGGTTCGAGTCCCACTGGTGGGTGTTGTCCAAAGATTATTTAATCTTCACTTGTGGTTTATGCAAGTATAGGCTTATAAGCTGGACACGAGTTCTCTCACATTGACAGTGGCTTGATGGAAAATGCAGACTGACCCCACACTCATCTGGTGCCTTCGGGAAGTAGAGATGTTTGAGATATATATATCTCGAACTATCTACTTCTTTTGAAAGGTCTGATGGTGTAGTGGGTTAAAGCATACTAGTTATGCCTGCTACTGGAAGGTAGTTGTGCTTTCTGGGTTCGAGTCCCACTGGTGGGTGTTGTCCAAAGATTATTTAATCTTCACTTGTGGTTTATGCAAGTATAGGCTTATAAGCTGGACACGAGTTCTCTCACATTGACAGTGGCTTGATGGAAAATGCAGACTGACCCCACACTCATCTGGTGCCTTCGGGAAGTAGAGATGTTTGAGATATATATATCTCGAACTATCTACTTCTTTTGAAAGGTCTGATGGTGTAGTGGGTTAAAGCATACTAGTTATGCCTGCTACTGGAAGGTAGTTGTGCTTTCTGGGTTCGAGTCCCACTGGTGGGTGTTGTCCAAAGATTATTTAATCTTCACTTGTGGTTTATGCAAGTATAGGCTTATAAGCTGGACACGAGTTCTCTCACATTGACAGTGGCTTGATGGAAAATGCAGACTGACCCCACACTCATCTGGTGCCTTCGGGAAGTAGAGATGTTTGAGATATATATATCTCGAACTATCTACTTCTTTTGAAAGGTCTGATGGTGTAGTGGGTTAAAGCATACTAGTTATGCCTGCTACTGGAAGGTAGTTGTGCTTTCTGGGTTCGAGTCCCACTGGTGGGTGTTGTCCAAAGATTATTTAATCTTCACTTGTGGTTTATGCAAGTATAGGCTTATAAGCTGGACACGAGTTCTCTCACATTGACAGTGGCTTGATGGAAAATGCAGACTGACCCCACACTCATCTGGTGCCTTCGGGAAGTAGAGATGTTTGAGATATATATATCTCGAACTATCTACTTCTTTTGAAAGGTCTGATGGTGTAGTGGGTTAAAGCATACTAGTTATGCCTGCTACTGGAAGGTAGTTGTGCTTTCTGGGTTCGAGTCCCACTGGTGGGTGTTGTCCAAAGATTATTTAATCTTCACTTGTGGTTTATGCAAGTATAGGCTTATAAGCTGGACACGAGTTCTCTCACATTGACAGTGGCTTGATGGAAAATGCAGACTGACCCCACACTCATCTGGTGCCTTCGGGAAGTAGAGATGTTTGAGATATATATATCTCGAACTATCTACTTCTTTTGAAAGGTCTGATGGTGTAGTGGGTTAAAGCATACTAGTTATGCCTGCTACTGGAAGGTAGTTGTGCTTTCTGGGTTCGAGTCCCACTGGTGGGTGTTGTCCAAAGATTATTTAATCTTCACTTGTGGTTTATGCAAGTATAGGCTTATAAGCTGGACACGAGTTCTCTCACATTGACAGTGGCTTGATGGAAAATGCAGACTGACCCCACACTCATCTGGTGCCTTCGGGAAGTAGAGATGTTTGAGATATATATATCTCGAACTATCTACTTCTTTTGAAAGGTCTGATGGTGTAGTGGGTTAAAGCATACTAGTTATGCCTGCTACTGGAAGGTAGTTGTGCTTTCTGGGTTCGAGTCCCACTGGTGGGTGTTGTCCAAAGATTATTTAATCTTCACTTGTGGTTTATGCAAGTATAGGCTTATAAGCTGGACACGAGTTCTCTCACATTGACAGTGGCTTGATGGAAAATGCAGACTGACCCCACACTCATCTGGTGCCTTCGGGAAGTAGAGATGTTTGAGATATATATATCTCGAACTATCTACTTCTTTTGAAAGGTCTGATGGTGTAGTGGGTTAAAGCATACTAGTTATGCCTGCTACTGGAAGGTAGTTGTGCTTTCTGGGTTCGAGTCCCACTGGTGGGTGTTGTCCAAAGATTATTTAATCTTCACTTGTGGTTTATGCAAGTATAGGCTTATAAGCTGGACACGAGTTCTCTCACATTGACAGTGGCTTGATGGAAAATGCAGACTGACCCCACACTCATCTGGTGCCTTCGGGAAGTAGAGATGTTTGAGATATATATATCTCGAACTATCTACTTCTTTTGAAAGGTCTGATGGTGTAGTGGGTTAAAGCATACTAGTTATGCCTGCTACTGGAAGGTAGTTGTGCTTTCTGGGTTCGAGTCCCACTGGTGGGTGTTGTCCAAAGATTATTTAATCTTCACTTGTGGTTTATGCAAGTATAGGCTTATAAGCTGGACACGAGTTCTCTCACATTGACAGTGGCTTGATGGAAAATGCAGACTGACCCCACACTCATCTGGTGCCTTCGGGAAGTAGAGATGTTTGAGATATATATATCTCGAACTATCTACTTCTTTTGAAAGGTCTGATGGTGTAGTGGGTTAAAGCATACTAGTTATGCCTGCTACTGGAAGGTAGTTGTGCTTTCTGGGTTCGAGTCCCACTGGTGGGTGTTGTCCAAAGATTATTTAATCTTCACTTGTGGTTTATGCAAGTATAGGCTTATAAGCTGGACACGAGTTCTCTCACATTGACAGTGGCTTGATGGAAAATGCAGACTGACCCCACACTCATCTGGTGCCTTCGGGAAGTAGAGATGTTTGAGATATATATATCTCGAACTATCTACTTCTTTTGAAAGGTCTGATGGTGTAGTGGGTTAAAGCATACTAGTTATGCCTGCTACTGGAAGGTAGTTGTGCTTTCTGGGTTCGAGTCCCACTGGTGGGTGTTGTCCAAAGATTATTTAATCTTCACTTGTGGTTTATGCAAGTATAGGCTTATAAGCTGGACACGAGTTCTCTCACATTGACAGTGGCTTGATGGAAAATGCAGACTGACCCCACACTCATCTGGTGCCTTCGGGAAGTAGAGATGTTTGAGATATATATATCTCGAACTATCTACTTCTTTTGAAAGGTCTGATGGTGTAGTGGGTTAAAGCATACTAGTTATGCCTGCTACTGGAAGGTAGTTGTGCTTTCTGGGTTCGAGTCCCACTGGTGGGTGTTGTCCAAAGATTATTTAATCTTCACTTGTGGTTTATGCAAGTATAGGCTTATAAGCTGGACACGAGTTCTCTCACATTGACAGTGGCTTGATGGAAAATGCAGACTGACCCCACACTCATCTGGTGCCTTCGGGAAGTAGAGATGTTTGAGATATATATATCTCGAACTATCTACTTCTTTTGAAAGGTCTGATGGTGTAGTGGGTTAAAGCATACTAGTTATGCCTGCTACTGGAAGGTAGTTGTGCTTTCTGGGTTCGAGTCCCACTGGTGGGTGTTGTCCAAAGATTATTTAATCTTCACTTGTGGTTTATGCAAGTATAGGCTTATAAGCTGGACACGAGTTCTCTCACATTGACAGTGGCTTGATGGAAAATGCAGACTGACCCCACACTCATCTGGTGCCTTCGGGAAGTAGAGATGTTTGAGATATATATATCTCGAACTATCTACTTCTTTTGAAAGGTCTGATGGTGTAGTGGGTTAAAGCATACTAGTTATGCCTGCTACTGGAAGGTAGTTGTGCTTTCTGGGTTCGAGTCCCACTGGTGGGTGTTGTCCAAAGATTATTTAATCTTCACTTGTGGTTTATGCAAGTATAGGCTTATAAGCTGGACACGAGTTCTCTCACATTGACAGTGGCTTGATGGAAAATGCAGACTGACCCCACACTCATCTGGTGCCTTCGGGAAGTAGAGATGTTTGAGATATATATATCTCGAACTATCTACTTCTTTTGAAAGGTCTGATGGTGTAGTGGGTTAAAGCATACTAGTTATGCCTGCTACTGGAAGGTAGTTGTGCTTTCTGGGTTCGAGTCCCACTGGTGGGTGTTGTCCAAAGATTATTTAATCTTCACTTGTGGTTTATGCAAGTATAGGCTTATAAGCTGGACACGAGTTCTCTCACATTGACAGTGGCTTGATGGAAAATGCAGACTGACCCCACACTCATCTGGTGCCTTCGGGAAGTAGAGATGTTTGAGATATATATATCTCGAACTATCTACTTCTTTTGAAAGGTCTGATGGTGTAGTGGGTTAAAGCATACTAGTTATGCCTGCTACTGGAAGGTAGTTGTGCTTTCTGGGTTCGAGTCCCACTGGTGGGTGTTGTCCAAAGATTATTTAATCTTCACTTGTGGTTTATGCAAGTATAGGCTTATAAGCTGGACACGAGTTCTCTCACATTGACAGTGGCTTGATGGAAAATGCAGACTGACCCCACACTCATCTGGTGCCTTCGGGAAGTAGAGATGTTTGAGATATATATATCTCGAACTATCTACTTCTTTTGAAAGGTCTGATGGTGTAGTGGGTTAAAGCATACTAGTTATGCCTGCTACTGGAAGGTAGTTGTGCTTTCTGGGTTCGAGTCCCACTGGTGGGTGTTGTCCAAAGATTATTTAATCTTCACTTGTGGTTTATGCAAGTATAGGCTTATAAGCTGGACACGAGTTCTCTCACATTGACAGTGGCTTGATAGGAAAATGCAGACTGACCCCACACTCATCTGGTGCCTTCGGGAAGTAGAGATGTTTGAGATATATATATCTCGAACTATCTACTTCTTTTGAAAGGTCTGATGGTGTAGTGGGTTAAAGCATACTAGTTATGCCTGCTACTGGAAGGTAGTTGTGCTTTCTGGGTTCGAGTCCCACTGGTGGGTGTTGTCCAAAGATTATTTAATCTTCACTTGTGGTTTATGCAAGTATAGGCTTATAAGCTGGACACGAGTTCTCTCACATTGACAGTGGCTTGATGGAAAATGCAGACTGACCCCACACTCATCTGGTGCCTTCGGGAAGTAGAGATGTTTGAGATATATATATCTCGAACTATCTACTTCTTTTGAAAGGTCTGATGGTGTAGTGGGTTAAAGCATACTAGTTATGCCTGCTACTGGAAGGTAGTTGTGCTTTCTGGGTTCGAGTCCCACTGGTGGGTGTTGTCCAAAGATTATTTAATCTTCACTTGTGGTTTATGCAAGTATAGGCTTATAAGCTGGACACGAGTTCTCTCACATTGACAGTGGCTTGATGGAAAATGCAGACTGACCCCACACTCATCTGGTGCCTTCGGGAAGTAGAGATGTTTGAGATATATATATCTCGAACTATCTACTTCTTTTGAAAGGTCTGATGGTGTAGTGGGTTAAAGCATACTAGTTATGCCTGCTACTGGAAGGTAGTTGTGCTTTCTGGGTTCGAGTCCCACTGGTGGGTGTTGTCCAAAGATTATTTAATCTTCACTTGTGGTTTATGCAAGTATAGGCTTATAAGCTGGACACGAGTTCTCTCACATTGACAGTGGCTTGATGGAAAATGCAGACTGACCCCACACTCATCTGGTGCCTTCGGGAAGTAGAGATGTTTGAGATATATATATCTCGAACTATCTACTTCTTTTGAAAGGTCTGATGGTGTAGTGGGTTAAAGCATACTAGTTATGCCTGCTACTGGAAGGTAGTTGTGCTTTCTGGGTTCGAGTCCCACTGGTGGGTGTTGTCCAAAGATTATTTAATCTTCACTTGTGGTTTATGCAAGTATAGGCTTATAAGCTGGACACGAGTTCTCTCACATTGACAGTGGCTTGATGGAAAATGCAGACTGACCCCACACTCATCTGGTGCCTTCGGGAAGTAGAGATGTTTGAGATATATATATCTCGAACTATCTACTTCTTTTGAAAGGTCTGATGGTGTAGTGGGTTAAAGCATACTAGTTATGCCTGCTACTGGAAGGTAGTTGTGCTTTCTGGGTTCGAGTCCCACTGGTGGGTGTTGTCCAAAGATTATTTAATCTTCACTTGTGGTTTATGCAAGTATAGGCTTATAAGCTGGACACGAGTTCTCTCACATTGACAGTGGCTTGATGGAAAATGCAGACTGACCCCACACTCATCTGGTGCCTTCGGGAAGTAGAGATGTTTGAGATATATATATCTCGAACTATCTACTTCTTTTGAAAGGTCTGATGGTGTAGTGGGTTAAAGCATACTAGTTATGCCTGCTACTGGAAGGTAGTTGTGCTTTCTGGGTTCGAGTCCCACTGGTGGGTGTTGTCCAAAGATTATTTAATCTTCACTTGTGGTTTATGCAAGTATAGGCTTATAAGCTGGACACGAGTTCTCTCACATTGACAGTGGCTTGATGGAAAATGCAGACTGACCCCACACTCATCTGGTGCCTTCGGGAAGTAGAGATGTTTGAGATATATATATCTCGAACTATCTACTTCTTTTGAAAGGTCTGATGGTGTAGTGGGTTAAAGCATACTAGTTATGCCTGCTACTGGAAGGTAGTTGTGCTTTCTGGGTTCGAGTCCCACTGGTGGGTGTTGTCCAAAGATTATTTAATCTTCACTTGTGGTTTATGCAAGTATAGGCTTATAAGCTGGACACGAGTTCTCTCACATTGACAGTGGCTTGATGGAAAATGCAGACTGACCCCACACTCATCTGGTGCCTTCGGGAAGTAGAGATGTTTGAGATATATATATCTCGAACTATCTACTTCTTTTGAAAGGTCTGATGGTGTAGTGGGTTAAAGCATACTAGTTATGCCTGCTACTGGAAGGTAGTTGTGCTTTCTGGGTTCGAGTCCTACTGGTGGGTGTTGTCCAAAGATTATTTAATCTTCACTTGTGGTTTATGCAAGTATAGGCTTATAAGCTGGACACGAGTTCTCTCACATTGACAGTGGCTTGATGGAAAATGCAGACTGACCCCACACTCATCTGGTGCCTTCGGGAAGTAGAGATGTTTGAGATATATATATCTCGAACTATCTACTTCTTTTGAAAGGTCTGATGGTGTAGTGGGTTAAAGGATACTAGTTATGCCTGCTACTGGAAGGTAGTTGTGCTTTCTGGGTTCGAGTCCCACTGGTGGGTGTTGTCCAAAGATTATTTAATCTTCACTTGTGGTTTATGCAAGTATAGGCTTATAAGCTGGACACGAGTTCTCTCACATTGACAGTGGCTTGATGGAAAATGCAGACTGACCCCACACTCATCTGGTGCCTTCGGGAAGTAGAGATGTTTGAGATATATATATCTCGAACTATCTACTTCTTTTGAAAGGTCTGATGGTGTAGTGGGTTAAAGCATACTAGTTATGCCTGCTACTGGAAGGTAGTTGTGCTTTCTGGGTTCGAGTCCCACTGGTGGGTGTTGTCCAATTGATTATTTAATCTTCACTTGTGGTTTATGCAAGTATAGGCTTATAAGCTGGACACGAGTTCTCTCACATTGACAGTGGCTTGATGGAAAATGCAGACTGACCCCACACTCATCTGGTGCCTTCGGGAAGTAGAGATGTTTGAGATATATATATCTCGAACTATCTACTTCTTTTGAAAGGTCTGATGGTGTAGTGGGTTAAAGCATACTAGTTATGCCTGCTACTGGAAGGTAGTTGTGCTTTCTGGGTTCGAGTCCCACTGGTGGGTGTTGTCCAAAGATTATTTAATCTTCACTTGTGGTTTATGCAAGTATAGGCTTATAAGCTGGACACGAGTTCTCTCACATTGACAGTGGCTTGATGGAAAATGCAGACTGACCCCACACTCATCTGGTGCCTGCGGGAAGTAGAGATGTTTGAGATATATATATTTCGAACTATCTACTTCTTTTGAAAGGTCTGATGGTGTAGTGGGTTAAAGCATACTAGTTATGCCTGCTACTGGAAGGTAGTTGTGCTTTCTGGGTTCGAGTCCCACTGGTGGGTGTTGTCCAAAGATTATTTAATCTTCACTTGTGGTTTATGCAAGTATAGGCTTATAAGCTGGACACGAGTTCTCTCACATTGACAGTGGCTTGATGGAAAATGCAGACTGACCCCACACTCATCTGGTGCCTTCGGGAAGTAGAGATGTTTGAGATATATATATCTCGAACTATCTACTTCTTTTGAAAGGTCTGATGGTGTAGTGGGTTAAAGCATACTAGTTATGCCTGCTACTGGAAGGTAGTTGTGCTTTCTGGGTTCGAGTCCCACTGGTGGGTGTTGTCCAAAGATTATTTAATCTTCACTTGTGGTTTATGCAAGTATAGGCTTATAAGCTGGACACGAGTTCTCTCACATTGACAGTGGCTTGATGGAAAATGCAGACTGACCCCACACTCATCTGGTGCCTTCGGGAAGTAGAGATGTTTGAGATATATATATCTCGAACTATCTACTTCTTTTGAAAGGTCTGATGGTGTAGTGGGTTAAAGCATACTAGTTATGCCTGCTACTGGAAGGTAGTTGTGCTTTCTGGGTTCGAGTCCCACTGGTGGGTGTTGTCCAAAGATTATTTAATCTTCACTTGTGGTTTATGCAAGTATAGGCTTATAAGCTGGACACGAGTTCTCTCACATTGACAGTGGCTTGATGGAAAATGCAGACTGACCCCACACTCATCTGGTGCCTTCGGGAAGTAGAGATGTTTGAGATATATATATCTCGAACTATCTACTTCTTTTGAAAGGTCTGATGGTGTAGTGGGTTAAAGCATACTAGTTATGCCTGCTACTGGAAGGTAGTTGTGCTTTCTGGGTTCGAGTCCCACTGGTGGGTGTTGTCCAAAGATTATTTAATCTTCACTTGTGGTTTATGCAAGTATAGGCTTATAAGCTGGACACGAGTTCTCTCACATTGACAGTGGCTTGATGGAAAATGCAGACTGACCCCACACTCATCTGGTGCCTTCGGGAAGTAGAGATGTTTGAGATATATATATCTCGAACTATCTACTTCTTTTGAAAGGTCTGATGGTGTAGTGGGTTAAAGCATACTAGTTATGCCTGCTACTGGAAGGTAGTTGTGCTTTCTGGGTTCGAGTCCCACTGGTGGGTGTTGTCCAAAGATTATTTAATCTTCACTTGTGGTTTATGCAAGTATAGGCTTATAAGCTGGACACGAGTTCTCTCACATTGACAGTGGCTTGATGGAAAATGCAGACTGACCCCACACTCATCTGGTGCCTTCGGGAAGTAGAGATGTTTGAGATATATATATCTCGAACTATCTACTTCTTTTGAAAGGTCTGATGGTGTAGTGGGTTAAAGCATACTAGTTATGCCTGCTACTGGAAGGTAGTTGTGCTTTCTGGGTTCGAGTCCCACTGGTGGGTGTTGTCCAAAGATTATTTAATCTTCACTTGTGGTTTATGCAAGTATAGGCTTATAAGCTGGACACGAGTTCTCTCACATTGACAGTGGCTTGATGGAAAATGCAGACTGACCCCACACTCATCTGGTGCCTTCGGGAAGTAGAGATGTTTGAGATATATATATCTCGAACTATCTACTTCTTTTGAAAGGTCTGATGGTGTAGTGGGTTAAAGCATACTAGTTATGCCTGCTACTGGAAGGTAGTTGTGCTTTCTGGGTTCGAGTCCCACTGGTGGGTGTTGTCCAAAGTATAGTATTGCAAGTCATTGCAAGAGTCCCACTGGTGGGTGTTGTCCAAAGATTATTTAATCTTCACTTGTGGTTTATGCAAGTATAGGCTTATAAGCTGGACACGAGTTCTCTCACATTGACAGTGGCTTGATGGAAAATGCAGACTGACCCCACACTCATCTGGTGCCTTCGGGAAGTAGAGATGTTTGAGATATATATATCTCGAACTATCTACTTCTTTTGAAAGGTCTGATGGTGTAGTGGGTTAAAGCATACTAGTTATGCCTGCTACTGGAAGGTAGTTGTGCTTTCTGGGTTCGAGTCCCACTGGTGGGTGTTGTCCAAAGATTATTTAATCTTCAAGTATAGGCTTATAAGGTATCAAGTATAGGCTTATAAGCTGGACACGAGTTCTCTCACATTGACAGTGGCTTGATGGAAAATGCAGACTGACCCCACACTCATCTGGTGCCTTCGGGAAGTAGAGATGTTTGAGATATATATATCTCGAACTATCTACTTCTTTTGAAAGGTCTGATGGTGTAGTGGGTTAAAGCATACTAGTTATGCCTGCTACTGGAAGGTAGTTGTGCTTTCTGGGTTCGAGTCCCACTGGTGGGTGTTGTCCAAAGATTATTTAATCTTCACTTGTGGTTTATGCAAGTATAGGCTTATAAGCTGGACACGAGTTCTCTCACATTGACAGTGGCTTGATGGAAAATGCAGACTGACCCCACACTCATCTGGTGCCTGCGGGAAGTAGAGATGTTTGAGATATATATATTTCGAACTATCTACTTCTTTTGAAAGGTCTGATGGTGTAGTGGGTTAAAGCATACTAGTTATGCCTGCTACTGGAAGGTAGTTGTGCTTTCTGGGTTCGAGTCCCACTGGTGGGTGTTGTCCAAAGATTATTTAATCTTCACTTGTGGTTTATGCAAGTATAGGCTTATAAGCTGGACACGAGTTCTCTCACATTGACAGTGGCTTGATGGAAAATGCAGACTGACCCCACACTCATCTGGTGCCTTCGGGAAGTAGAGATGTTTGAGATATATATATCTCGAACTATCTACTTCTTTTGAAAGGTCTGATGGTGTAGTGGGTTAAAGCATACTAGTTATGCCTGCTACTGGAAGGTAGTTGTGCTTTCTGGGTTCGAGTCCCACTGGTGGGTGTTGTCCAAAGATTATTTAATCTTCACTTGTGGTTTATGCAAGTATAGGCTTATAAGCTGGACACGAGTTCTCTCACATTGACAGTGGCTTGATGGAAAATGCAGACTGACCCCACACTCATCTGGTGCCTTCGGGAAGTAGAGATGTTTGAGATATATATATCTCGAACTATCTACTTCTTTTGAAAGGTCTGATGGTGTAGTGGGTTAAAGCATACTAGTTATGCCTGCTACTGGAAGGTAGTTGTGCTTTCTGGGTTCGAGTCCCACTGGTGGGTGTTGTCCAAAGATTATTTAATCTTCACTTGTGGTTTATGCAAGTATAGGCTTATAAGCTGGACACGAGTTCTCTCACATTGACAGTGGCTTGATGGAAAATGCAGACTGACCCCACACTCATCTGGTGCCTTCGGGAAGTAGAGATGTTTGAGATATATATATCTCGAACTATCTACTTCTTTTGAAAGGTCTGATGGTGTAGTGGGTTAAAGCATACTAGTTATGCCTGCTACTGGAAGGTAGTTGTGCTTTCTGGGTTCGAGTCCCACTGGTGGGTGTTGTCCAAAGATTATTTAATCTTCACTTGTGGTTTATGCAAGTATAGGCTTATAAGCTGGACACGAGTTCTCTCACATTGACAGTGGCTTGATGGAAAATGCAGACTGACCCCACACTCATCTGGTGCCTTCGGGAAGTAGAGATGTTTGAGATATATATATCTCGAACTATCTACTTCTTTTGAAAGGTCTGATGGTGTAGTGGGTTAAAGCATACTAGTTATGCCTGCTACTGGAAGGTAGTTGTGCTTTCTGGGTTCGAGTCCCACTGGTGGGTGTTGTCCAAAGATTATTTAATCTTCACTTGTGGTTTATGCAAGTATAGGCTTATAAGCTGGACACGAGTTCTCTCACATTGACAGTG